>NW_023459331.1:0-55015 GCF_013731165.1 Rhagoletis pomonella | reverse complement strand
AAATATTAAAATTATTATTTGTTATTCGAATATGATAATGGTGAAACTATAAATAATAATAATAACAATAATGATAATGGTTTAATTTCCCCATGGAATATGATATTGCACGTTAATTGAAAAATCAAAAACAATTGAGAAAAAAAATGTGTATAATTTTACTTAAATTAACTTCCAATATTTGCGTCCGGACATCTTTAAGAAGATAGAAAAGCGACTATCGCTTTGATAACTTCCAATAGTGACGAAGAAGTGACATAGGCGATAAAATTCTCTTTCATTTGCTGGCCGACGCCAGCACATAAAAACAAAAACGTGGAAAATTCTTGAAATCGGACTTACAGAATTACGACCACTTATCATATAACGATAAATTTCAGAAATGCTTAAAACTTCGAGATTTCGAAATTTAAGGACGCTAATTTCCTCAAAATTGATACTCACAACAATTCCTTAAAACTAATATCATTATTATGGAATTTTATAAAATGGGCGTGGTACCGCTACTTATAAGTTATAACTATATAATTTTCGGCTTCGTCCGAACTTAGACTTTTTCCTTTCCTTTGTTTATTATTGGAAAAAACGGATGCAAGTTGATGAGGCGTGAACACAAATACTTTTCAATGAGCTTTGATATCGGAAAAAAGATTAACATACATAAATACAAGGCAACTAGCGTGAAGCTAAAATCATGACACAATCAAGCACTCCTGAAAGCTAGGGGATATGCTTGAATGTCGCCAGAAAGCCATCTAAGTACAGGTCTAGGCATAGATACTCCCAATAAGTGAATACCGCATAATGCTGAGCAAGCATTTCCTGGTAGACTGCCTATCTCTACTAACACTTCATTTCTTTTAGTTACTTGATCTTGACGATTAAATGATAAACTAGTCTCGTCTGGGTTAGGTAGCCGTTATAATAACAATACCGAGTTTGCACTATACATACATTTTTAGTATAGTGTATACATACATACATTGTTGGCCAGAACAATAGTCGTAATTCTACGATTTGATAAGTTTATTTTTTGTTTTGTTTAATAAAGTAATCATAGTTACGTCACATTCGGCGGTTACTTTAATGATTTAGGTTTTTTTTGAAGTGTGACAGTTTTTGGTAAAAAAAAAAAAATGTATTTGTTTCTATTATTTTTCTCAACACTGTGTGTATAACCTATTAGGCATGTCATACAAGGTGAATGACTACTGAGCCATGAGAAATGCGTGAAGGCTGCTAGGCACCCATACCGGCAAATGCTGAGATTACTTATAATTTAAGAATGTTTCAGGTACTTAGTAGGCAAAAGTAAAGCTTCGTTTATACGATTTTTGAACTACTCTGTAAGGTAAGTTACGGGGAATTTAAACCTGCCATAAAGGCAGATATTTTATGAGAAAAAGTAAACATATATTGCATTTATCGAAGTCAACCCTAACAATAACAATAACAATAGTAACAATATTTATGCATGTATGTGGTTTATGTCGATTTAAGTTTTTGAAAAATTTTGTAAAAAAATATGATTTCTTTTAACGTGCACGTGCATATTCGACCATGCAAATATATACCAATGTATGTAGCTGGGAAGCTGGCTTTAGTATAATGCGGCATTCCCTTTATTATTTAAACGACAAGGAATTTTTTGATGAGACTTAATAAGAATATTGGCTTATTAGTATCGGAACTATTTCTTGCACGTTTATTTGCCAAAAGTTCTTCCACGGCTCGGCGCCAGGGAGTCATTCGCAATTCGTATGCCGCGAATGCCACATTATACTAAAGCCAGCCTTTCGACATAAGCTCCTGTTCCATACGAACAAAGATATATGTACATAGGTATGCACTATTCAAGTGCTTTTGATAAGCAAATAGAAACATAACTAAAATGGAAGAAGTTCACATCATCGGGACGACGTATGTATTGATATAAATTGAAATACTAATGAAAAAATAAATGAAGAAAACAAAAAGCTATACAGGAGCTCAGTGCAATTTTATTAAAGCACACATGTCAACTCACCGTTTTAATTTCCATTTGCAGCACCTTGTACCATGATTCAGTGAACATTAATCCACAATCATCGTAAGATGTCTTGATTAAGTTTACAATATCCATCGCATAAATTTTCGACAGTCTAAATTGGAGTATACGATGACATTTATATAACCAAAGAACAATAAATAAATATGCCAGAGATAAGTGTGTAGATTACGAGTTCACTTTTGGAAAAACGCCAGACTATGCGATAGTTTAGGGTGGCAGTTTTTCGGGTTCAATTGTGCACCTCCAGCAGAACTGCTTGAGAACTGAAGGAAATTTCCAGCAATAGGATAAAAGGTCATTAATGTTGAACTCCTTTAATGGTGCTGGCAGCACAGCAAAGTTTGTATTTGCTTGCCTCGGGATTTTCAGAATATCTTTATATAATTATGCGTGTTTTTATATCACAAAAATACATATCTATTTATTCTGTCGAAGAATCACAAAGCAACATTGTCACATTTACATATTTTCAGTTGAATTTCATTATCGTTTTTCACTTCCGCACAAAATTCTTGCCACTGGTCGCCCTGGCAATCGTCGAAGCAGCCGAGCATCCAACCAATCGCCCATAGGAAAATTGAGTTAATTTTATTTATTCCAATCACTTATCACAAACACTTTTTAATTGTACTTTTCTATAAGTTATTGGAAAATAACTTTTATTTATTTGCACTAGGCTGCGAATGGCTAAATTTACTCGTATTATGCGCACTTGCACTTCTTTCTACTTTTCAGATTAAAATAAATGTGAATTCGCCTTGTTTTCAACCCTTCAAAATTTTTAATGACAGCTGACAGCTGTGGACCATTGACAGCTGATTGGTTTAGTGCTGCCACCTCCTTGCATACTAGCTAATTATTGAGGAATTTTAGAGTAAAATGAAGGATTTAAAGTTTTTTTTTCACAATTAAACATTAAAAGTTAGTTAAAATTTATAAAAGTTTGTTCAAAAACTACACGCTATATAGTATTTTAGCAGGTTAAATATATATTTATATATTACATTTACCAATCTGATTATTTTTTTTCGCTTTCGGTACACAAATGTAAAATTTCGGCTATTCTTCGCAACAGCGTTTGTTCAACAACTCTCCCAGTAGAGGTCTTCGTCCAAAGTGATAAATGGATAAATTCCTTAAAGTTTTGGTAATTCTCTAGGGTGCGGTAACTACCCCTAAAAAAGGTGCGGAAAAGTCGGGAGGGGTATCAAACGACGTGTTTCGGCCCCCCTATTAACAATCCGGAGGGGGGGAGATAATATTATTAACCATTTAAAAGTTATGAACAAAAAACTTTTGTTAAATTTCGTTGTTTTCGATGGGCAATTACACCGACAAAGATTCACTAAATCACCTGTTCACACTTTTTAAACACTATTAAAATATATAATTTAACTTATTTATTAAAGAAACACATAGTTTTATCAACCTTAGATAGATTATTTTGTTATTAAAAAGAAGTTGACAATCTTTGCGAGCTGAAATGCGAGATTGCAAAATAGCTATAGTGCTGCCACTGTATTAGTATTTCGTAATAATTCACTTTTCCTTATGAGATGTGTGCACTGTTCAATGCTTTTCGGTATCTTCTTTCGTTTAATATATATATAAATAATGAATATTTTTAATAAAAAATCGCGCGATTTTTTATTAAAAATTTTCGCCTGCGTCGCTTTTTCCATAAAAATCAATACTTCGATAAATAATGAAAATTTTTAATAAAAAATCGCGCGATTTTTTATTACAAATTTTCGCCTGCGGCGCTTTTTCCATAAAAATCAATACTTCAATAAATAATGAAAATTTTTAATAAAAATCAATACTTCAATAAATAATGATATGGTATAGCGAAATTTGCTATTATATTTTGGTTACAATATCTTATTTAGATGAAAGTAAAAAGAAGAAGAAGAAGAAGAAGAAGAAGTGTATAGTGTATAGTGTAAACTGACTTTAATAGCGCAAATGAAATGTGAAATAAAGTGGCAATACCAGCGATTTGAGGTTATAATAATTTCAGCAGGCGCAAAGTTTGTTTACTCTGTTTTATTAACGAAATATATAAAATAAATGAATAAATGAATAAATGATTTGGTTTGTATAAAATAATACGCGGAAACGTTTTAGTAGTGTGTTAAAAGTGGAAACTGGTGATTTAGTGCATTTTTGACGTGGTAATTGCTCATAGAAAACAACGAAATTTAACAAAAGTTTTTTGTTCATAACTTTTAAATGGTTAATAATATTACCTCCCCCCCTCCGGATTGTTATTAGGGGGGCTGAAACGCGTCGTTTGGTACCCCTCCCGACTTTTCGGCCCCTTTTTTAGGGGTAGTTACCCCCCCCTAGAGAATTACCAAAGTTTTAAATTTATACGCATTTTTACATGAACATACTTTGGTAAATAATTGCATAAAATTGTTTAATATTTAACTTATATGGCTAGTTAGGTTTCATTCTTGCCTCGTCAAATGTGTTCATTTGCTTTTTATGTGTTCGTAGCATAAGCGACCAGCTGGCAACCTGTGAAGGTTGAAATTTGCTAAAATTTTTATATTTATATAGCCATCAAAATCCTCTGATAAACTTCGCTTAAATGGATTTCCATACAAAGTTTGACTGTTAATTTATAAAAATTATACATTCATTATTTTATCGTTTATCAGCAGCTTATCGCTTTAGATGAAGACCCCTAGTAAGTACTAACAGCGAGCAGTGTTGCCAGAAACATTTTGTTAAAAATCTTCGAAGTGATGATAAAATCTTCAAAACCCCATAAAAAGGTTACTGAAACTTGAAAAAAATCTTTTTTCTCTAGAAATATCTTTATTGAACATTTTATGACAAAAAACTTCAATTCTATTATACATTTTTTTGTTTTACACATATGTACAAACCCATAACAGATTTTATGGACTCTTAGTATCCAACATCAGATTAAAGAAATCACACGAAAGGGAGTCACCTTATCTGAAACCTCGACTGGTATCAAACGGCTCGGAGAGGTCCTCCTCAATTCTGATCTGAAGCCAGACTGGCAAGGCGCCAGTCAGTTCGTTGACGAAGGGCTTTAGTCTTTCATACAACACGCCAAAAAAGTTGACACGCATGGCGGGGTCGCCTTTCTTGTGTATTGGGCATAGCGCATTTGAATAACAGTCATCGGGCATGCACTTTATTAGCTCCTTGTCATCGCAATTGAATAGCTCGGCTGACAGGCTGTCAGCTTTAGTATCTTTGTTACTTTTCATCAGCATAATCGATATTCGTATCTCGTCATAGTTAGGCGCTGGGATATCGACTTCATCTTCTCGGGTTCGTCTTTTCCACTTCTTTCAGTGCTGCTGCCATTCAAAAGGCTCGAAAAGTGTTCCCTCCATAAATTGAGTACGTTCTGGAAATCGGTCACTAGGTCGCCATGATAGTTCCTACAGGAGTCTTGAAACCTTCCGTAAGTCGCTCAAGTCTCTGCTGAAAATTTCGGGTGTTTTTTCTGTCGGCCAGCATTTCCAGCTCTTCGCACTCACGTATTTCGACCCCTATAGACTTTTCGCTGGAATCGCGCATATGTTAATTCAACACTCTAAAGCCGTTTTTTTTCGAGTTATGCTCTTTTGAGTTATGACAATATTGAAGATATGTAAAGCAAATAAATTAAACACCCCAATAAACATTTGGGTTAGAGGCCAAGTGGAAATGTAACACATATTTATTTAAAAGTTCCAATGTTGATATTCAAGTGTCCCTCACTGGAGAACCAACCCATTCTCAAACAAAAGTGGAACATTTTTTGTATGCAAAATAATCTGAGTTCTCCACTTGAGAAAAGTTTGGATATCGATTTGAATTCAAACCTTATACAACTTTAAGTCAAACCCTGGATAAAATATTGGAGAAAAATGTTGTATGTATATCTACTTAAGAATCAAGCGTTTCTCAAAGATTGCAAAAAATTGGAAAAATGTTTCCTTTGTGCGTATTGGGACGTTATAATATTTTATTTCTTTATTTCTGTCCATTTTTTTTTTCATATACAAATTTTGTCGAGCATACTTTGTAGGGAGGAAACAAAAAAAAATAGCCAAAAATCATCGGTATTTTGCAGCTACCTGAAGCTTGCATCAAGCCAATCAGATCGATCTGTACCCAATATAATTGGCGCGGCTAAATGAAAACTGAGCTGTCAAACTACGAAATGACAGCTGATGTTAAGACAGCGATGGTAAAAAAATCGACAAGACAGATATGGTTTAACAGTGGAAATTTGTGGTCTCCACCTGACATTTCTGTCTCACCACAGCTTTTTCGATAGAATCTGTAGAAGGTGGAGACGTGAGGTTGGGCGATGGTATATAACTGAAATTAATTAACTAATGATTTATTGGTTGATCATAAATTCAATCATGCAGCGCATACTCCAGTAGTAGTCGACTACGCGTTAGGCTAAAAACAAAGTAGAGGGGCGAGCAAAGAGCATCGAGGAAAGCGTCGATTTCAGAAGCGTAGTGAAGAGCAAAAATTAGATACATATTAGGAATGTTAATCCCGGGATCCTTGAATCCCGGTCTTTTTAAGGTCCAAAGTTTCACCGGGATTCTTGAAAAATAATCCCGGGATTTTCGGGATTTGCAATTTGCACTGATGGCAGTAATAGAAACTTCTTTTCTTGACCACTATCGGCTCTTTTTCTTTTTTATTTAATAATTAATATTTTTTATAAATGTCTAGCTGCGATAGTAAATTTTACCATAAGCCAAATATAATTAAATTGCGTTTTTAGTTTTTCACGGCAGTAATTCAAAAAAGATTTGGAAAATTCAGAGAAATGTGCTTAGAGAAGCGGTATGAGTATCAAACTAAAGAGGAAATCCTGTCGAATTTAAACAGATTCCAGTTTTTGGTGCAGAGGGACTGGTAAGTATTGAAAATGTCCTATTAAAATTGTATCCTTGAAATTCCGCAATATGTATTTGTGTTTGAAAAAAATGATATGTTAAGGACTTATATAAAATCGATAATATCCTCGAATTTCGTTCTTCTAACTTTATCAGCTTAAAAAATTACCTATTCGTCCTTGCGAATCCAAATAATGTTATTTTTTTTAATTCTAAAGAAATTGTTTCTTGCATTTGGTACCCATATTTTTTTCTAGATTGCATTGAAATGTTTTAAAATAATTTTTGGAATTAGTCATATCTTTGAAATTACCAAGTCCTTTAAAAATAAATCCTGACATCAGCTACTTTAAATAAAAAAGTCGGTTGCAAACCCATTTATTTATTATTTATTTTATGTTAGGAGAGCTTCTCAAACAATATAGAAGCAATTTTTTCGATTTAAGTTGTTGAAAAGTAATGAATATCCAAATCCCGGGACTAATCCCGTGATCTCGGGATTGTGATAACGACATCCCGAAAATCCCGGCTTCGAAAAAAAGCTGAACAATTAACTTCCCTTCGCTTTGCTCGCCACTCCACTATGTTTTGACCCTTACTCGCATGACAATCGCTAATTTCTTGATATAATCAAAAGGCATAAAAATGTTACTGATTAATTAAAATGCTCAACGGCCAAATAACTGTTAATTAATTAGGCGCGCACGATAGCACAGATAGTACTTATTTTGTTATGAACATTTGTTTAAGCATCACAGTTTTAGCGTTATGTATGTATGTAGTTACAATGTTTTTAGCTATTTATAACCCTCGACGGGTTTTGGCCAAGTTTCGCACAAAATAGTTAGATCTGCACATCAACCTATTCAGGGGGGTTACTCTGTAATGCGATGCGAAAACAAATGAAATACACAGGGGTAAGTAATTCACAGAGGTGATGGCCTATCGCATCGCATTTCTCTGTCGTATCGCATTACAGAGTAGCCCCCTAGGCTTCCGGCGCTCTATACTACTACTATGTATACACGCAGACGAGAGGGTCAAAGCTCACAAAGTCTGAAAAATCCTGGGTTGCAATTGTTTTTTGAGAGTGTTTAATTGGAATTTCTTTCGAAAGTTTGTTATGGCGTGCTATTTAACATTTTAATTCGTCTGGTAAGTTGAGTCCCCGCACTCAAGTAGGTATCTGTCTAACAGCTTACGGGCCACAAAGAAGCACACTTCGCTTAAACGGTCACAGTTGCATGCGCTGGTGAACTTTCTCCAGCACCAATCAAACTGTGTTTTGAGATTTTAACTTGCTTGCATTTAGGCATCCTTTACACTCTCATTGCGATGAGGGTCCCACTTGACAGCAAGCATGAGTAACAAACAAAAACTTAACATTCGTTAAAAATGTTCAATGGCTATGCGCATGCGTAATGCATCATTTTGCGTGCAGCGGCTCGGACATGCTAAGGCAGTGCTGTACATTTTTTCTTAGCTTGGCTGCAGATTTTTATTTTACTTATTTTTTTTTTTAAATTCTCTCTTGGACTTCATTTTCTATTTTAACGCGATTGTCTCGCGAAAATTAACAGAGCGTATGCTACTTTAATTATTGTTGGTTTTTAATGCACTTATCTGTTATAATTCTTTTGCCTATTTGCTTGTTTCTTGGATGCTTTAATTACTGGTTGGTTGGATACGCTGCGAAATTCGTGCAAGCTACTACTGTGTACTTGCCTTCAAGTAAATGTATGCACATTTATAAACTAAATGCATTTTAAATCGGTGGTCGACTGATTGCTAGTTGTAAAAACATCTAATTATATTTTTGTATATCCAAAGTGTGCCATTTTGTTATTTACTGATTTTTATTAAATTGCTAGTTTAATGAAAACTTTTTTACTTAATATGCACATACCCTGCATGGAAAATTAATCTCAAAGATAGCATGGCGTGACTCGTAAATTTTGCACCCCAAACAAGGTAAGGAGAGGTGGTACCTCAGAGGTGGTCCATACTAAGTTTACGGTAGTCTTAAATTTTTATATGAGAATTGCAGTCGGTTTTGTTTTTTGCTTAAAAATTACTTGTATAATGTATTAATCATGTATTAATCATTATACGGCTTCCCAATAGCTGGTTTTTCGAATTAGGAATTTTGCGAATGGTGAAATTTGTACATCCACGGAAGCGAATGGGGATAAATGCATTATGTATTGAAAAAAACTAAAAAAAAAATACTTACAATGGGGGAAAAATATATATAAAACTTCACCCGGATACACGGGAAAAACGGTGAATCCTATTAGATGAGATGGCATACAAATTTTTATTGCAGTTCATACCCACATTTTTTGCAGGCATTGAAGTAAAACGTGCTAAAATCTTGCAATCATTTTTTACAAATCACACACTGTACCCAGCCATCTATTTCTTTAACTCCTTTTAGGCTTTGATACCGATGGAACAAGACAGACATCGTCTAGAGCTTTAGCTAGTGTGATGCTAGAAGGTTCTGTGGCTTCAAATAAAGGGTCCACTACCTCCTCTAAGCAGAATATGTATTTGGGTTGAACATAAAACGTAAGATTATTAAATATCTTAATACCCATTTCTATTTATTCGACCATTTGTGCAATAACATATTTTGGAATTGCAGTCGGATTAAAAGGCCCAATATCACTACCCATAAAACCTGATATTAAATTTTTCGATGCAGCATAATTTATCCAGATCTAAAATAGTTTGTAATTCACCAAACATTTATTATTAGAAAAGGTTTGTAAAATGGTGGTATGGCATATGGGAAAGAGGGATGTGATACATCTGATATCGCTAGCTCTGGCACAATTTACTATCATCACTGACAAAAGCTTGCTGAAATGAAGTATCTGAGCGGATTGGGGTGAGATTTTTTGAGACTGCCCGCATAATACCCAGTGAATCCTTTCACACGAGCTTATATTACTATAATTTCCAGCTTTGGTTGCTGGATTGTTCAGATATGAGATTTTGATTTTACTTAGAGTTTCTAAAAGCTAGAAACGCGATGACTATAGGTGTTAGGGTTATACGCCTTATTTCATTTATTCATTTCATGTATTCATTAGCAAAGGGTCACATTAGTAGGATAAGATTTGTGCCCTTTTTAGTACTAGGATTGGTACTTATCGGAAACTTTAGAATATTTTCATTTTCAACGCGGTCCGATAAACTTACTTAACTTTGTACTCACTCAGCCAAGTACGATTGCTTCATCCTATCTCAAGTGCTGTCAGACAAAATATCCTAACAGAGTTGGTACAGTTCATGATAAGATAAATTTATGGCTCTTGGATCCGTTCAGATAAAGTAGCTCGGGTCATCGATTTGTTTAAAACATTTCAAAACACTAACTATCAATATTTTATTTGAAATTTCAGCCCAAAACGGCGATGTCCTCACATGTTTTTGCAATTCTCTGAGCATGAACACTACCTTTTTCTATAATTATCAGTCCAGTATCACGAAATAAGAAGTTGGTCTCCCTATGTAATTTCTGTGCGGAATTTTGTTTTGGTTACATTTCACACTTCTTTTAATTTCACACTCCCACAGAGTCCTGCATCTGGGGATGCCTCAACTACAACAACAAGGACGCTACACTTATCTACTGTACCAGTAAATGTGAAGAACAAAAAATGTGATTTTTCGTGTTGCCTAAGAAACCGCTGCGTAAAAAGTAAGCTATATAATGTGTCTTTTTGTAAAAATTTTATTCTTCGAAATAAGTTTAAAACGAAGCATTTCCGACGCCTACAAGTCAGGGTATAACTTAGCTTGGTTCTTGAAGAAAAAATTTGCACCAAATGCAGCGGGGGGTATTGAACAAATTTATGTAACATGGGACCATACTTATTACAAAATGTTTGCGTTCGAGAAAATAGTTTTCAAATTGGACACAATTTGTTACAAACAATTTAAACAAATGGCTCTCGATTACACTCGCCCACTTTTGCGCAGTTACAGTAACAATAAAACACTCAAAATGGTTTGTATTTACCACTACAGGATAACCAGTCAATTCAGTCATCAGTCAATTTTTGTTTGCATTTTTTGTAGATTTAGCGCTAAAAATCAATAGACTGATAAATCAGTTAATACTTAACGTTTCCATATGGTGCATCCATATCTCTGCGATATCAATCGAAATTTTTTTCTATAATTTCTGCTTAAAAGAAACGATTCTAATTATTTAAGCAGACTAAATAAAAAAATAAAAAAAATTTTTAACTAAAGATTTATTTTTCAATGTTGAAATTTGATGGCCTCTTTTAAACAATGACCAGTTCCGAGGGCTGTTCTAAACATGCTAATAAATCGCGTATTTTTTAAATTGTAAATATACATAGCTATCAATTTTGGTGAAGGGGCTCTATATGAGAGAAAAATAACGGAGTATTTCCGAAAAAAAAGTTATGTAGGGCCTTTTGCATTGACATACATATGTACATATTTTTTAAGCATAAGTTAACTAATACGAAAGAATATTGGTTTCAACGTCTCAGCGATCGATTAGGTCCCACTTACAATTTATAGGCTCAAAACAATTTCGCATGCATAGCGTCTCTCTAAAAGAATATGGCATTCATCGACTTTATCTCCGTTATATGTATGTATATTAGGTTGGTCTTTAAAAATATCAACATTTAAATTTTATTCCATGTATAAAATAAAAAAAACATGCACTAAAATATCTAAATTTAAAAAAAGTTTTCAACAAATCGCTACCAGAATTTTTGCAAAAATTTAAATTTGTTTTTAAAAATAGCAAAAATTCAATCTTATACATTTTTTCAAATCCTGATAGCGACCCCTAAAAATTTGTTTGAAATGTGGTTTCTTGGATGTCTTAATTTTATACGTAGAACAACTTAAAGGGGTGCCCCATGATGTTTACATTTTTAAAGACCATCCTAATGTATATTTCATCCACTTGAAACCACAGTCATCTAAGGTTCTAATTTAGCTGTGATAGGTTTGCTTCATTGGCGGTAGAAAAATTCACAAATGAGTTCCCGTTATTCGTATTCGCATTTGCATTACCAGGTTCGCCTACGTAACCGTATTCGTTTTAGGCGAGGTGTTCGCGTATGTGTTCGCCCGCGTGTTCGTCCTTAGTTCGCATTCGTATTCGGGTTCTTATTCACCTTAGCATTCACTTTCGTGTTAGTCTTCGTATTTGTCTTCCTGTTCGTAATGGTCCTGTTCTCCGCTTTGTACACGCCTTCTTATTCGTATTCATCTTCAACTTCGTATTCGTCCTTGCTTTTGGCTTAATTTTAAACCTCTGATAATTTGCTCTAAATGTTATGGAAGGCGGAAAAAGAGAAGGTTAAAATAGATGCACTTCCGTTACATCGCAAGAGTCATACGGTTTTCATCACAATTTTCCCGTTCACTACCCCCTCTAAAGAGGTATCACTTTTTTAAAATAAAAATTAAAATAAAAATTCTAAAAACAGAAACAAAAAAAATTGTTACAAAAAATTACCTATAGTAGTCGAATTGTTAAAAACAGAAATATATATTTTTTATTATGTAGATGTGTTCAAAAAATAGTGTGATTCACCGCTTTGAGAAATATATATGTATGTTTAGCTGGAAAAAGATATATATTTAAGAGAATCGGCCGAAAACTATTTATCGATAGCTTATAGTGAAAAGATGGTAAGTTGAGTTTTTTTTTTTTTAGGAGAGAGAATAAAAGCCTTCCTAACTCATTTTCTTCAATCAGTTATTTTGCAAAGACCCTAATGCAAGTTTCAAGCTAAAAGAACTTCAAACAAATCGATTTCCACAACGTTGATGACAAGCTTTTGTAGCTGTAGGGGTATTCTCGAAGTATTGCAAAGGCATTGTGCACAGATTGCATGAAAAAAACCCGGTTTTTCTAGGAGACAGCCTTGCAAACCGTGCAGCATGCAAGGGCATTGCAAGAGTTCGACAATACCCCTTATTTAATGCAATTGATTGCAGGAAAGATAGCAACGCCCGTTCTACCACAACGCTTTTTTTATCATTTAATGCGCAAGTAAATGCAGTTTTTAAATTTGGAATTTCACCCGTTTGTGAAATATGCATACACAAATGTATGTATGTATCTAAATACATATGTACGTTCACATGTAACAATTGCAAACGCCGTATTGTTGTCTAAAGTGTATTTCCCCCGTCTGTTTTCTAAATATACATTCATTCGTATCGATGTACATTAGACCGTACCAGAAAAAAAGTTCGCCGTACACCCCTGAATCTACATACATACTTATATTACATATTTTTGAAAGGCAATTTCGAATGTTTTTTGAATTGTTGAATTTTTTTTTTTTGTTGCAAAGTTCATTGACATCGATAATCCCGTCCTAGTACTTACCCACTAGATCAAAGTTCTTATTACCCGAAAATGTCAGTAAATTAAAAATCATTAGACTTTTGCTAAGGAAATTGTTTTGTTTTCCAGTAGAACTATTTAAAAAAATTTTATTGCCGACCCTTACTTAGGGTTTACACCGGACAATATTGTCAAGACAATTATGTCAAAATGATTTGTTTGTTGTAAACACGGCGAATTCATATTACAACAAACACATAATTTTGACTTAATTATCTTGACAATATTGTCCGGTGTAAACCCTAAGTTACTTTTGACCAAACATTTTTTTTTTCGAAGTTGACTTGCAAAAATGCTTCGACTTAGGGGGTACGACGAACTTTTTTTTGCTTGTTTGTAAGGTGGTACGTTCTAATGTGAATATGTACATATGTCAAACTTAGCAGTTTTCTTCGATGTTTTATATATAAATTCTTTACCATACACACAGAACCCTCAGTTGCTTGGTTTGTCTCATTGATAAATAATTTTTGCAGTGTTCACATGGAGGAAGTTAAAAGTTCTAGGCGCTAATCATGACGTCAGCGCTAGAAGAGAAAAATCGTGAAATTATCAACTATGCGATTAGTCACTTCACAGAGGCAAGTTAAACTAAGCTGTTTTGGAAAGTGTATCATACATACGTCAGCAATATTTATGCGTTTAAGGATTTCCTAAATACAGGCAGTGGGAATAATCGTTACTTAAAATTTTCATTTATTTTCAGTTCATTTGCAAAATTGTTATTTTATGATATCGATAAACAAGAATCTAAAAATTACACCCGAATTCATAAAAAAAAATATAAACCTACTTTAAATGCTTTGTAAATCGAATCTAATTTTAGCGACTAAATTCTTGATTTTTATAGAAAGATACTTTTAAGAGAATTACTTTTATTTTCTATACACTAAAGGTCATCGTCAGTCCAGAGTTTCTTGACTTTTCGCCAGAACTTCTTAATCAGATTTTAAGCGCTGATAACCTCCACATTGACTGTGAAGTGGATGTCTTTCAGGCTATCATTAGATGGTACGAACATGATAAGAATACACGTGCTACAAACCTTTCGTTACTAATGAGCTCCTTGAGGCTGGAGCATTTCGATGGCATATTTATAGACAAAATTATGAAACCTCTACCGGGTTGTGCACAGTTAGCAGAAAAGGCATTAAAATTGATCACAACATCAATGGATACCGGGGGCTATACAAAAGCGGAAAATGAACGGAAATATTGCGGATTGTTGATTTTAAACGATGTAAAAGTAAGTTGAAGAATTAAAAAAAAAATTATACCTAAGCAAGGCTAACTTGCAGAACATCTTGAGTTAAATACATAGTTCAGTCCTCCAACATTGAATACCCATGCAGAGTTGAGTAACCCGTGTTAAAATACTTCATTAACTTGTTTATTAAATTAACTTCGAATTACAGTCAACGTCAAAAATATGAATACATTGCCGTATTGAAAATTTTATTTATTTATATTTTTCAGACCAAATTTTTCTTATTTTTTATAAATATATAGTTCTGTCAACAGCAAAAATCAGCCGAATATATATTTTTTTATGTTATATAGATCTCGGGAAAATTCAATAAATATCAACAAATTTCCATCAAAATTTTCAACTTTTCAATTCGATTTCTTAGAGTATTTCGAGTGTTCAGATTTGTAGTACATAAAATTTTAACATAATAAGGTGCAAGTTTCAAGTCTCTAAAAATTACTGTTGATTTTTGATTTCTTCCATATAAAAAGAGGTTTTGTTTATGGAAGAAAATGCGCAACATTCTTGACGAAAAAGTATTTTTCTTTTGATGCAAATTTTTTGGTATTTCTTGAATTCTCCTAAGTCTATATGAAATTAAAAATATTGATTCTGCTGGTTTTTGCAGTTGAATGAGCTATATTAAAAAAAAAGAAATAATAATAATATTTTGGTATGGAAAGTATAAATAAATCATATATGTAATACTCCTATATTGGCAGTAAGAGCTAGTACCGTCCGAAAACACTACAGTACAGATATATCAATAAACACGTACGAAAGAAAAGAAACACATACGTTTATAAATAAACATGTACACGACACATTTACAAAAACGGCACTCAAGTACACAATACATTGACAAAAACGGAACTAGACCCTGCAAAAAATGGGACTAATCCGGGATGACTCCGGGAGCGATCGCAAATGGGCATGCGACTAATACCACTTTTGATCTCTTTATATGGAATGAACTGATCGCTTTTGTTCGAGCATGTCCTATGAAGAGACTAATTGTTCACCTTTATACCCGAACGGGTATAAAAAGCGACTAGTCACTTTTAAAAAATAAAAATTAAAATTTGCGCCAGCTGTGATTCGAACCGGGGTGCTCAGTTTTGTTAGGCGAATACTTTCTCTGTGTGCCAACGTCGCACATGAAATTTCATTGACTAAGTGCATACATATCATTAAATCGTTCATAGTACCCGTTAGAGATGAGTTGGGGACTAATTGATCTCCAATTATACCCATAAGGGATGAGTCGAGACTAATTGACCTCCATTAGTACCCGTATGAGACTAGTTGGGACTAATTAATGCCCAATTGTACCCGATTGAGAGTAATCTCGGAATACTCTCTTTAGAAATTAGTCGCACAATTTTTTGCAGGGGACTGTCTCGCTTTGATTTCGGAATGCTTACACATTGAGATGTTAGCTTACTACCAATATAGACGTATTACATATATGAAATAAATACAATTGTCAAAACGTCAGGGTTTTCATATTTTTAACGCTGACTGTATAAAACAGATGGCAACCCTCGTCAAATGTTTTTTTTAAATAAGCTTTCTTAAATATTTTGATTTAACTTGCTAATTAACCTGTTTTTTACATTTTTCAACAGGTAGCAACCATCAAAATTATTTTCGAAATAAATCGTTGTTGAGCCATTAATTGATTATAACTTTTGAAAAAGGTGGCAGCTCCCTTCAAATAATATCCTATATGTTAATCAAGGTTATAGCCTATCTGTGTGCCAAACAACATATCTACTCGCAAAGCTTCACATTTATAATTTGAGTGCATATTAGCAGGATTCCAAACCGGACTTATTTTGGTTTTAAAAAATGCACTGGCACGTTACAACAATTTTTAATTCCTGTAGAATGGACCATAAAAGCTCAAACAGTCAACGACGTAACGTAGACGTAGGTTGACGCAGAAACGATCTACTTTATGTGAATCGCGTGTTAACGAAAACTCACCACCGCATGGCGGTGACGTTGCCGTTGTTTCTCTCTCTCTCTATCAACAGTAAATTTGATATGCTGCTACGTACGTCAACCTACGTTTACGCTACGTCGTTGACTAACTGCGCTTTAAGCAGAGTTAAGAAGTTAGCCTTCAAAAATTGTCGAGTAGTTACCTAGTAGGCTAAAATCTAACCCTCGGCGTTGCAAACCAATTTGTCAATTTAACCAGTGTTTAAGTGGTCCTGAGCATATTAAATTTCTAATGCTCGTACATGTGTATATGTATGTTTACCATAGATTTTATATGTCTTATCTGCTGTCTAATTAATTTACATTTTATAGAAATTAAAATACATCCTTCGCTATAATTCAGCGCTGAAGAAATGGCAAAAATGCTTCGAACTTAAATTCAGAGACTACAGCTATGGATTGGTTTACTACGAGAGTAGTCTGTTCTTTATTGGTGGCCGCGGGCGAGGTGTCCAAAGAAACAATACTGTTAAACGATTTAATATGGAAACATTTACGTGGGTGGAAATGGCAAGCATGTCCAAGCGTCGTGATGATCTGTGTGTTGTGATGCTAAATGAAAAGATTTACGCTTTTGGTGGGCATGATGGTGGCGATCCTTTCAATACAGTTGTGATGTATGTACATACATATCGCTCAGAGACTGTCACAACTCAAAAAACGAAATTTTTGAACAAATGATGCAGAATTATTGTAAGCATTATTAACAGTATTTTTTTTTTTTAGGTTTGATATATGCACTAATCATTGGCAAGTACTGCCGGCAATGTCAGCTCACAGATATGGTGCCAGCGTTATCGCATACAAAGAAAAAATCTACATATTCGGTGGATTGGGCATTGACTGTCAGCCCTTGAGTACAGTTGAATGTTATGATCCAAAAACCAGCAGTTGGACGACATGCAGCAATATGAATGGGGCGCGCGGTTGGCCTGGCGTAAGTAAAAAATGAAAAAAAAAAAACGGTTTATAAAAATGGACTTATGTGTTTATGCTAAATTGCAGATTACCATATTAAATGAATTCATATTTCTGATTGGTGGCTACAATGAGGGCATGTTAAATACAGTGGAGCGCTACGACCCAAAACAGAATATATGGCTCGAGGTACGGTACATATGTACATAAATGACATTCTTATGCTTGTTTTTAATTTTTCAAATCCTCACCTGCTCGCAGGTCGCACCGTTAAGAGTAGCCCGCTTCGGCATCTGCGCCATCACTGTCGGCAAACGGATATGGGCGCTCGGCGGTCATGATGTGTATACGGTGGAAGAATATAATTTTGAAAATAATGAGTGGAACGAAAAACAGGCATTACCAATTTATGGTCTACACAGCTATGTGGAAGTGCCAAGTCAGCTGGTTGATAGAATGCAAAGTAAATTTTTGTGTAAATCACTTTAATTATATATTCAGCTTAATAAAAATTTATTTATTTAATTAGCAAATTGTGCAAAAGAAAAGGTGAACTGTGAACGGTTTTAGCTTATTAGCACGCATTGTGTGACGCGGACACGCATTGAGGCGATTTCATTTGTCCACCGAGGCCACTCGTCGATTTGGACTTTTTTATGAGGTTACTCGAGTGACCGTATTTATGAGAATAAATTTCACACTTTGAAAATCATCATTCGTCAAGTTATGGGCAAAATCACACCCTATATATGTATGTCGACATGTGGTCGAAAATGTCTCGAAAAAGACGAATGCTTAAACTCTCCTAAGTTACACACACATTAGCAAATTTTTACTTTTGTTCATTAATGAGAAAGTGTGATCTACTCCGATAGTCAGGCAGCCTTGAAAGCTTCAGAGAATGCAAAGTCCCTTAGTAAATTTCGAGAACATTATTGAAATTCTATTCATATGGTTTCATTTCTTAGAAATCGCAGCATCAAATTGATGAGTTAAACTCAAAACTCTTTATTTTACTTGTTTTTGATATTCTTAACACGGTCAAATGCGCCTAACGTTTTAAAAATTAAATTTTTAAGAGAAAAAAAATGTATTAACAATTTTGTCAGTATTTTGGTTATCTCCAAAAAAAAAAAAAAAAAAAAGCAGTTATGGAACTTTAAACTACTTTCTTTACAAAAACAAAAGACACCGTTATATGCATGATAAAAACATAACACGGTAAAACCATTGTTTGCCAACGATATAATTTTAAAATTCAAAACTCAAACTTCCACATACATTCTCATTTTCAATCTCAAACAATAACAATTGTGAACAATTTATTTTTTTTTATTTTCAATTTTATATGATTTTAAAATGTTGGTAAACGGTAGTTTTGAAACTCGGCAAATTCATACACCCTTTTAGCCCTATGAGCGAAGAAATTGTAAACAACTCTGGTAAGGTTTTCGAGTACTGTGAGATTTTTTACACGATTAGAAAAGTATCAAAATTTAAAAAGAAGTGTCCCTCTAACATTCATCGGAAAATGTATCACTTTTGTTCCACTTGGATCAAAACGGCAACGCTGATTGGCAGCCTTTGCCTGCAGCGAACATCATACATGTTGGTGACCAGTGTAGACAAACACTAGAAAGTTTCGTGAATGGCAGCACTGTTGCACTCCAATGGCTTTCCTTTGAGCCGGCGACGAACGAACACTTTATTCGAGCTAGCAACGCGTTGTGAACGGTTGTGTTGAGAATACTTGTGCGGTTTTATAAATAAGGCGGCTGCCAGCAAACCTGAGTTAAAGAAATAAATCAATGTAATGTTAACTTAATTTTACCCAGTTTTTTGCTTGTAAATAAATTGAGCCAAATTCAGTTTTCAATATAATAAAAATTAGCAAATAATCAACTCATAGGTATGAGGAGTTGTAGTTTTATTTTAAATAATTGTTGGTGTATTTAAAACCACAGGAAATTGTCAAGTGCGCTCCGTGTATCCTTTGTGTGGCTTGTAAATAAGAAAGTGCGTTAAATAGGGAGTGTGGGGGTAGAACTCTTCTTTTTTTTTTTTTGGTCTACGCACAGATGAATGCGCTGATGCTGTAATATTCGCCGCTGCCAGGAATAACGAAACCGCCCTTTTTACTTCTATAGCGCTCAGTAATAGTTGTTTTTTTTCTTGAAGGATACCTTGCAGGAACTTGATTTGTGATTTTGAAAAGCAAAAAATTAACTACATACAAAATTTTTTTTTTTTTTTGAACTTCAAAACATAAAAATTGTATCGATTACGGGATTTGGCTCATTTTAACATTAATTTTTCATATTATTCGGTGCGTGGTGTAAAAAAAAGGCAACAAATTTTTAACGCTTTTGTCCTGAAATTCTTTAGCACAGCGTAGTACATTATGCGCAACTGCGTTCAAACCAACTAGGGAAGAGAGCAAAACGCGTGAAAACGGTGGAACAGAAGAAAGGAATAATTTAAATTTTTCATGGTTTGAGTTATTTCACTCAGTGTACATTAGTTTTTGAAGCATAAGCGTCAAAAAAAAACGATAGCTATTGAAAAAAGTGCGGTAAAAGCTATAACTTAAAATATAAAAAGATCCAAAACTTGTGAGCGTGCAATATACATACATACATATATACAGATATAGTACATATTACATACAGCGCAAAAAAGATTGAAACATCGAACTAAAAAAGTGTTCCAAAAAGCCTCTGCAGCAACAAAACCAACGAAGTACATCCATCACAAACAGTTTCGGTTGAAAATTGTAAGTTTTTTAAATGGCTATTATAAATTAAATAAAAAAAAAAATTTATTTTAATGTAGGGCTTTAAAAAAATTTGCGAACAATTTGCAATACTATCTAGCCAATCCAGACATTTCAAAGCTTGGGGGGTTTAAGTTTAAACGTCTGTGGCTGTGGTCCAATTTCGATACTCCGCCCCCCACTAGCAGATTTTCAAGGCAAATATTGATATATATATTTTTGTTGTGAACGGCCGGCCCCGCAACCCTTCGTAACCACCTTAAATATGTACCTGCATTTGTATTCATACATGTATGCAATTATATATGTACATACATACATACTCATGTACCTACAGATGTATGTACATAACTTGCATTATTCTCTTCTGCTTTTCTTTCATCCCGTTGTCGGCTTGTTGATTTTGTGCGATAGTTTTTGTTTTTGCCTCAATTTACCAAGAGCTCCACAAGAAATGTTTGTATATTTGTCTATATCCATACATATGTACATACATACATACATACATATGTATGTTTGCAATTTTTGAACCGGCTTCTTCACCTTGGCATTGGTGGTGGATTAGTTAGTTATTCCAACTTGCGGCTGCCTGTTTGGCCAGTTGCTTGTTGGCGTTGCCATCTAAATTGTCTGGAACTTTGTATTTATTTATGTATGTATGTATGTACATAAAGGTTTATACATATATTTAACTAAGAAGGTTTCATTGCGGTATCATTTCAATTTACTATATGATTCATACAAAAGACTTCAACACTTTGTAAAAAGCACAATGAAATATGTATGTAAATTAGACCGTACCTGGAAGAAAGTTCGCCGTACAACCCTGGGTCTAAGTACTTTTGCAAGGGTATTAATGACAAAAAAATTGTTACATTCGGATCTTAAACTATAATGTATCGATGTTCTTGTCTCGGGCTAAAATTTTTTGTGTCAAAGCTCATTGACTTCAAGCACCCTCTTCTAGTACTTACCCGCCAGATCGCAGTTTCTTCCACTCTATCGTATCATCCTAATGTCGGTAAATTAAAGCTCGCAAAAAATTGTGAAACTTTTGCTAGGGAAGTATCTTGGATTCGAAAGCAATTTTTGTTGTGACTTCCGCATTAACGGTCGAATTTTAAAGTACATATTTTATATCGATGTTCTTGTCTATCTTCTAAAGTTCATTGACCTGAATACCCCGTTTTAGTACCCCCCCAGATCTAAGTTTTTATCACCCTAACGTATCACCCTAATGTCAGTAAACTAAAGCTCTCAAAAAATCATGAAACTTTTGCAAAAGAAATATATTTCGATTCGAAGGTAATTTCGATTTTTCTTTTGTTTTTCGCCGAACGCAGGGATCGCTTGCTTATATTTTTCGATGTATCTTCGACATTTACAGTCGAAGCTAGTACTCACCAGCTATCAGTTCTTATCATCCTAACATACAACCCTAATGTCAGTAAAGTAAAGTCCCCAAAAATCACTAAACTTTTGCTAAGGAAGTATTTTGTTTATTCCAGTATTTAAAACTACATATTAAAAAAACCAAAGAATGTAGGCGTCACCGAAAAATGTAAAATTACGACCTCTAGGTTTCCAAATTGCTTTGCAAAAATACTTTAGACTCGGGGATGTACAGTGGACTTTTTTTTGTTTGCTTGCAAAGTGGGATAGGTCTAATGTACATGATACATATCTACATAGCTAAACAATTAAAAAGCAACGAAAAATCTTTCCAATTAAAAGCTGTTTAATTTGCAATCGTTTGTCAGCGCAGAGACAAAAAAAAATATTTCGATCGATATAAAACATTTCATTTATGTACCTATGCACATACCGCTCGTTTACTAAAAGGCTGAAAGAGGAACGAGATTTTTATGAGACGAGTTTAAAGTTTTAAATTTGCTCGAAAAATGTAGAAATATGTAAATATATTTGACTAAATCGAGTAAAAGGTCTGAAATTTAAGCAAAATTAGTTTTTATTCAAACGTGCCCGGCAACTACAAAAGATTTTAGCACAAAATTTGTAGACAATGATGTGAAACATGATATAACGTGTTATTCTGCATCATTTGCTCAAACATTCCTTTTTTTTGAGTTATAAGTCTTTTAGTAAATGAGCATATCGCTCATGTACTGTATGTATGTACGCATAGCACACGTCCTTTAAAAGTATATCAACTCAGAATTTCTCGTTTGATAGCAAATACAAAAAACTATTTATGAGTTCAAGTTAATCGTATTGCGTTTTTTTTTATTGCAACAAAATATTGCTTTGGCTTCTAATGAAAGAAGAACGTTTTTATTGAATTACATGCATTTAAAATAAAAGTTTTTTTTTTTTTAAATTAATACATTCCTGAAGACTGTGTGCGATTGTACATATGTACATGCATTTCTAACCGAGCAGATGTGACAACTTGATCTGCCGCTGGTCTAAGCGTGATACATTGAAATGTCACAATTAGTTGTCCAACTACATTCTGTTTACCTGCAGTGCTGTTTTTTTTTTGTTTTAAATAGTTTGTATTAAGTTTTTACAGTTTGCGCTTTCTTGCTTTACTATGTATGAATTTACTGTGGCGTTTGTGTGTTGCACTTGTTTGTCTTTACATTGCATTTGCACTGGTTTCTTATTTTCCATTAGGTATGTATGCTTTTCCATACCTATACTGTCTTTCTGCGTGCGTCGATTTTCTTTTAATTAGTCTTGCACAATTGTTTTTGTAGACGCTCCAATTGCTGTGGTAATGAGAATTGCAGTGTCAATTACAATTCTCTGCAGCGCTGTGTGCAGATACGTATTTATGTACATACATATAAATAATGCTCTAAACAAATTGTAATTTCCAATGGCAAGATTGCATTAATTTATAAAAAACTGGATTTTATTCAGACTTGATGATGAGGCTAAGTTTTTATAAAATTTGTCTCCACAAATAGTCCGGTAAACCGTATATACATGTGTATGTGTGTATGTGTGTTAAAAGCAGAGTCATCATGGGAGGTGGCTTCAGGCTAAACTCCTACTTATCCAGACATACATACATACATACGTATGTATGTACATATTAGTGTTGGGAAGTATCGAGTACTTTTGAGGATCGAGTTCTTTAGTATCGATACTTTTAAGGATCGGGTAATTTTGAGAGTACTGAGTACTTTTTAAATATATGTACACATGTTGGTAACATTTCAATGCTTGTGGTGTAGAAATCTCATTAGCTGATAGCACTTTATTCAAAATAATATATTAATCCCAAATTACGTTATATGAATGGCTAACTTTTCTGGGTACAAGTATTACACTTGAAAACTATTGAAACTTCAAATTGAGTACAGCCATTTCTGAGTACCGGTAATTGTAAATTTAACTCAGTACTTTTAAGCGTATATTCGGCACAGAATACTGATTATTGATGAAACAGAGTGTTTTTGAGTACTTTCGAGTTCTGAGTATTTTCGAGCTCTTTTGTGAGTGCTGACTACTTTCTGATTACTTTGGAGTAATCGGTATCGATACTTTTGAAAATCGGGTGCTGTCGATCCTTTTGGGAATCGAGTTCTGAGTACTTTTGGTATCGATACTGCCCATCACTAGTACATACATATGTATGTATCCAAACTGACACATGGTAGAAAACTTTTCACTGCTTTTAACTAACAGCCCTCCCCATTCGCCCCAACTCGTCGAAACAAAGGCAACGATTACTATATATACTGATTTTGGCAGTTATAGGTATGTAGTGATGCTACAATTTCAATAGTTCTGGTTCTATATCGGATAGTTGTATGTACAGTCAGTCAATAAAGTTTAGGTACAGCGAATTTTTTACAATACGGGCAACTATTTTTCAAATATTTTATTTTTCGATAATTTTTTATAAAAATATGGATAATTCTACAACAAAAACCCCAAAAATCAGAGTTCCAAACCTTGTGCAAAATTAAAGAAACTTCTACAAAATTTCATTCTAATATTGTACTTTTTATTTACGCTCCCTAGAAAAAAGTTGAGTATGCAGTTTTTTAGCCCATTCAATTTTAGTATAATAAAGTGCAAGTTTGAGGAAGCTAGGACTTACCATTGATTTTTAGCACTTTTTTTTGTTGAAGGTGTCGCTCATTTTCTCCATATAAAATAATGTTTGATAATTTTTTTATATGGAAAAAATGTGCGACGCCTTCAACAAAAAAATTACATATTACAGGCATATACATACATATGTATTTGTAATCAAACACTAAATATTTACATTTTTGCCCTTTCTTGAATATTTTATGTATGTACCTACTTATGAGCTGATTTTATTCCTATTTACCTCTTTTCAAGTTTTCCTCTTCGGGTTTATTCTTTGCTCCACTTTATTGCATTTGTATTTGCGTATTCAAAATAGACAAAACTCAAAATGACCCGTTCGTCAGAAAATGTAAAAAATTATTTCTTAGCACATGCTTGATCATATGATCAAGAAAGACTTTACTTTAGGCTTTTTCAACAAATTATAACAAAAATTTACTCCAGCTTTTGCTGAAAGGTAAATAAAAGCGCTGTGTACCTTTTTAGTGCCAAATTTCAAAAATGTCAAATTTTGAGTTGTGTCACTTTTGAAGATCGTGTGCGATATGTATTTACCGGTGTTTCGGTGTTTTGCTTCATCGTCTCTCTTGACTCATCGTCTACATCCCTGCCGCCCGTGTTCGCCCACACACGTTCACAATTGTCTGCTTTTGTGTATCTGTTAAATATGCTCCTTCGTATTGTATTTCATAAGTTGCCGTAGTTGTTGTTGTTGCTGTTTTTCTGTTTTCTTTGCTCGACGCCCAATTACTACCAGGACCTTTTGTGTGAATTTAGGGCGTGTGCTTTATGGCTTCCCGGTGTTGTCGACAACAAGTACTCGTTGGTGAAGTGCTCGTGTATCAGCGAGTGGCTGCTGCATCTTCACTGACTTACTACCAGATACTCCATGTTTCATTTCCTTCATTTAAGTGTGCAGAATGTACTAAAAATAGAATTGAATGATGTGCATTCCCTGATGCATTATTGATGATTTTGTTTTGTCATCGTAGTTTTCCTCAAGTATAAAAAAGTAGTTGGAACAATAGCTTAAACACAAAAGAGCTTAGAAATCGTAAGTCTTGCCGGTTTTTGTTCGTTAAGGTGAAACATGCCTAGGATTTAAAAATAAATTGCTAAATTTTATCTGATGGCTATTGAATAGTACAATACTCGCATATACGTATGCAAGGAGATGTCGCAAAATGGGTTCTGAGGTGTAACAAAGGCTGAATATAAAATTGAAGCAATTACTTTTAACTACTGCGAGCACACGAAATATTTTCATTGTGATAAACGCATTGACACTAGATACTTGCAGTTTGTATTTCTGCAAGTGATAAAAATCCACCCCTAATCGAATGGGGTAAACAACAAACAACAGATAATGAAAGGCGACCCTTGGTTATTGGCGATTTCACGCAAATACATACATACATATGTATATGCACGTAGATATGCGCATTAGACCGTACTAGAAAATTAGTTCGCCGCACATCTCTGACTTCAAAGTACTTTTGCCAGGCAATTAAAAAAAAAAAACTTTTGTTGGCCGATCATTGGGGTCGTCATTTTACATTTTCCGTCCGTCATATCTTAAGCATTTACAGTAGGGTCTTAAAGTATGATGTATCGATATTCTCGTCAATCGAGGAGAATTTTTTTTTGTTCCGAAGTTTATTGATCTCAAGTACCCCGTTCCCGCACTTACCCATCAGATCTCAGCACCTCCACCCTAACGTACCACACTAATGTTAGCAAATTCACAACTTTATATGTGATATTTTCGACTATGGTAGAACGATTTTGGGTATTAGAAATAATAATAATAATAATTTTAATTTTTTGAGTCTCTATAAAGGAATCTGTACTTTGCCCCCCGTGCGATACGCCTTAACCGTCTCCAGTCTGGACCAAAATTTGTATGTGATATCTGTGGCCGTGGTATTACCGATTGCGGGGGTGAGACTGAAAAAAAGTGATAATTTTACGACAAATTTTGACACAACTACAGCTGAATACATATGTATATTAATTGTCATACTCTTTTTTGTTCTCTTTTGATAATAGATTTTCACTGGTTCGACGACAAATGGCATTGAACTAGGCAAAGTGAAAACAAGACTTAAGAGATAAAAAAATTTTACTTTAAAAGTCACTCAAATTCTGGCGGACATGTTTTTGGGAAATTCCAGATAGGATGTGTGTATATAGGGAGGTTAGACTTAATGTGGACGAGGGCTTAAGTATCTCAAACTAAACCTTCCTGTGTTATACTTTTAAGAAGGGGTTTTCCTCACGCATATCAGGATAGTTCGCCTAATTTATGTTTAAGATTCGTAGACGATTGTAGCATACTTCATACTTAGATACTTAGAGCTCGCGGCGACTAAGAAAACTGACGCTGCTGTCATTTACTAACTACTTGGTAGTCAGACATCTAGACTAGAAGGGACCCTCCTTTTCCGCCATCAACATTTTGCCGGAACTCCGTCCGATAACTGCTTTTAAGTTTGGCTCAGTGCCATTTAATCGAACAGGCTAATAAAAGATGGTATACAGAAAACCTAACCCGAAACCGGTAAAAAAAAGTATTCGGCAGATGTCGCACGATCACTGTGCTGATTTGGCGAGTGATAGGGGATGTTGCATTTACCACTGCTTCTTTGAATGCCTGGCGAGCCTTGAAAGGATCGGCACCACAATGAACCTAGTACTCTTCATGTTCTTCTTAAATGTTCCTGCCATCCCTATGGAATGCAGCCAGCAACTTCAACCTAGCCCAAACATGGTCTGACCTGATTCTCCTCTCCGACTCTCTTGGTTTTCCGTTTTCCCATGACTTGAACAAGCCAAACAAAGTTCAGGAAGCGTTTTGTTTTCGAAAGTTCAGCACTACTTAGATTGCTCTCAAAAAAAAAAGCGGTTCTGGTTTAGGGCAAAATTTTTCCGGGGTTTTATGGGCACTTAGCTGGGTTGAATTTTTTAAGTTAGGAAATAGTTCTAGCAACTAACATTTTGACTTTTTTTACTCTACGCGACAGTTGCAGTGATCTACTTGTTGCTCTACTCGTATAAGCAGGTTTTCTGGAGTTTGTCATTGGGCTCTCAATTGGTTGCTTCATGACTAAAAAGCCGTTATTTAAGCACGTTCCAAAAGCGTGTTACACCAACTACCTGCACATAATTTATTCAACATAAAAAATGAAATAAAACAAAAAATCAAATGCATTCTGACTTATTTATTAGTGTGAGATCCGTTGATCGTGCGTTCATGTAGGTGTATGTATGTACGTATGTATGTACATACATATTTAGATATGTTTACATATACATATGTCAGGATGGGTAATCCATTTGCACGAGTTCATTTGCCCACTACGAAATATCAGAGTCATCACACTTACGCGTCAACGTCATTCCAGCGTCAGCTTCTGCTGGCTTACCTTTAATTTAAATCCATGCTAATAGAAATGACGTCGCTATTTGCTTCCGTTTAATTGGCCGGATGTGCTTTGCTTACCAGTCAGGTAGTCGTCAATCGAACAAACGACGCCACAAGTCAGAGTGCTCACTAAAAGAAAACGTCGGCGAGTCGGGTGCGTCGATACTTATGCGTTAACTCCGAGACATATGGACAAACATATGTATTACTGTGCGAGTATTTTGACGTCTGCCAATCCATAAGTGGTAAAGCAAGTATTTTACAAATGAACTGGTGGGGCGCACAGCACCCATCATCAAATACAGAAAAATACAGCCTGAGAGTTCAATGCGCCGAGCTAAGAGCACTTGCATTTTTTTCTTTATGGAATTGGTTTATGTTTTTGTTTTTTTAATAAAAATATTTATGAATTTTAAAATATATTTCCAATCTTGCCAAGCACTCGTGAAATGGATTTCACATCCACAAACGAAGAGTGCTGCATAGATATCCATCAGCTGAACCACTCAAGTTGCAGTGTAAGAGCTTCCGCACTCTCACCCAAAGATATGCCTATTGATGCCAGAGGATTAGCCCACATGCAGATATGCCAGTATACGTCAAAGGCTTGCATGCTAATACATACATATTTATCTAGTAAATACTCATGTTTATCCCAGAAAATGTTAGGTGAAATGATTGCCCTTGAAATTGTTTTGTTTTGCTCCAACGCCGGCGCTTCGCACCACTTGAAGGCGGCCGCAAACTCGCAATGCATGAAATCGTCACTCGCTGTGTGTTTCTCCAAATTCTAAGTAATCAAGTTTTCTGCTATTTTCTATTGGATTTATACATTTCTTTGCATTATCCCGAATGCTTTTGTATATAAATTTCTCTGTTGCATTCCCATCATCCACCAGCAATTAGGCGCACTGAGAAGAGCGCGGGCTCCATGTACATTTCAGCTGGGGTTCGTCGCGCATATACTCGTATGTATGTATGTACCTACATATGTATGTGTCTTACAGCTTGTATGTCTACCATGTCTACCTATCCATCTGCGGCCAGCGCCACCATTTGCAGCTTCATTTGTTCCATACATCGCAGATATTGTCGCTTGTTTATTGGTTTTCGTTCTTTGTTTCCTTCGCATTTCGCATTTCGCGGTGTATCGGAGCTCGTTATGGGGTGTTCCAGCACTCAAAAGTTGACTTTGGTTTCATTCGGCTCGGCTATGTTGTTCATGCTGGGCGCCCAGTAGGTTGTCCTTTTACATCGTCACGTTGTCGAACGAGCTGCATACGGATGGATGGATGTACATATTCCAGTGCCGCCGCCCGTCTCGCATTTACCTGTGTGTGCGTATGCAGATGCGTGTGTGTCTGTGCGTTTTAATGCGCCTGCGTGTGAAGGGCCCCTGACAGCCGTCTGCCGGTTGTCAACGTCTGTTCGCGGGTTGTCGCGTTGCCGGGCTGCCGGGTTGCCGGCTGCTGGTGTTGCTGCTGCTGTAGAAGTTGTGGTACCTCACCAATTTGCCACTCAGCGCAATTGCAGCAGCACAACAAAGTAGTCGTCGTATTTTGCTTTTTCGTCAGTTTCTGTAAGCTTTTCTAACTTTAATTTGCAATGTATTTATATGTTCAAAATGCATGTAAATCTGTAGGATTTTTTCTTGTTTTACATTTGTATTGAATTTCTAGTTTGTTTTGTCCACGGCTGTGGCTGTAACGTGTGTCTCGCATGTGTCGCTCAATTGCTTGGGTCCGTCCCTTCGTCTTATTTATTGCACATATTGTATTTGTTAATGGCATAGTCGACTGCCGACTGTTGACTGGCAACTCTCCACTGCCGTTCCTGTGCGACTGTCTCGACGTTGCTTAGTCATTCGGTCGCTTGATCCTGTAGCTGGGTATCGATGTCGTCGTCGTTCCTGAGTCATACTTGTGGTACAATGCAATTCATGGCTCTTTTGACGAATATTTCACCGAAGTGTATTTTGCTTTTACATTTTGCTTGCTATGCTTGGTTGAGGGCGTGAGTTATTGTTCTGCAATTTCATTGACTGCGTACTTTGCCATTTTTTCCTTCTTTGCTTCGCGCTGTGCCTTCAACTGTATACTGATGTTTGTATGTAGGTACATACAAAATATTCCTGCGGTAAATCAGATAGTAAACAGTATATCGGTTGAACTGGTAGAAAGCAACTAGTTCATTAACTGGTACGGCGAAATGCGAGTTCGGAAGCTTCAAGTGGTTTTCCGTTAAGCGAGCTATTGAGTTGACTTCGATCACTAAATCGGCAAATCAGACACTCCTCTCAAGTAAAATGTAACTCAGTAATTCAGTTGACGCCCCCCTGACTAATTCCTTTCTTGAGCATAAAAAAGAGTCAGTCAGCGGTATTAAAAAAGACAAATTCTAGGCACTTTACTGAGTAAGACAGTCTGAAGCAAGATATCGCAAGGTACATAAAAATGAGTCGGTTATAGTACAAAGCAGTGTAACATTCAAATGTGTTAGCTGACTCGTTAAAGTGAGTTGGAGCCACTGAGTCAACTCCTGAAAACTTGCTGAGTTACCTACCTCTGATCAAAGCCAATCAGGTTCGAGTCCGCTTGGAGGTGCTAAAGATTTTTCAAGTTAAATTAATGCAAAGAGTATTGCCACCCGTTTGACAAGTCAAATCTACTTAAATTATACACAAGTTATATGAAATATTAAATTATTGGGGATCAAAGGGTTCGCCGCGCTGAGAAGAAGGTTTTGTAGCTATATTTTGAAGAGGGTTGCCACCTCTCTGAAAAGTCGAATTAAATTTAATTATACGCAATTGATATGAAATATTAAAACTAGGGTGTCAAACATAGTTCATAACTAGAAAGTTTCTCTGCAGGGATGTATGTAGGTATGTACATAAATTAGATTCTCAATTTGTCCTGATTTTGTTGTCGAAACACACCCTTAATTCAATATTCGCTTTTGTATATTCAGCGATCGAGTTTAATTGAAAATCAATAATAAATACTGAGGAGTTGGTTTGAAAATAATTTATGTGCGTCTATACGTCTAGGCCCGAACGAGGAAATCCATTAAAGCCTGATAATGGCAACTTAATTTAACGGAGCTTAGAACTTAGAAAATCAAAATGAAATAGATTTCGACGTGGCATTAAGTTAAGTTTAGGCTGTTAAATTATAAGCAACATCCAGTTAAGAGAATTTTTAAGTGAGAGCCGGTTAATCATTTTATTATATACATATGTACATGAGACCCTAAAATGAAAATTCTTCTGAGTTGGAAAGAATATAGGCCATCCGCGATTCCAAAATCTCCCTTAATCTCGCAAATCAAGTTTTACGCTTCTTGCGACTATCCAGTATTCAAAGAATTGTCAGATTACGAATTTTTGACTCTAATTTGGCTGTACTAAGTGTAAAGTTAATTGAAATCTAGGTTTTAACAAATTAGTAGGTACGGTAAATAAAAGGGCCTTCTGAAATAATGTTTTGGAAAATTCAGCATAGCTATTCAAATAAAAGTGATATACTTCATTACTTCGTTTGCGAAAATTTAAGATAAAAGGTAAGAAAAATCACAAAAGTGTAAATAAAAAAAAGCAAGTAATCACTAAGATAAACTTTCACCACTATGAAATCTTCTCTTGAACGAGGCTCAGCTGAAAAGTGATGCCATCAAAAGGTCATGCTATCAATCTGTAAATTATGAATAATCCTTTCCATTTATTTACGATTTTCTGCTTGTGGCGACGAAAGATTTTTAGTTGATTTTCATTTACATATGTATGTACATTAAGGTGCCACCAAAAAAAGTTAATATTTTTCCATCGAAATTTTACAATGTAGTATATTTGAAGAATCTCGCCAAAATATTACGAAAAAATATTATTATTATATGTATGTATATATCTCCAAAAATAACATTATTTCCATTCCGTTGAAGAAATTTTTTTTGTACTTTTATGCAAACCTTGTTAGCTTAAACTCATATATGATCTGAGGTGACTTTTTGGGAAAAATATTTTTAAGAACTAATTTTATTTCTAAACAGTTGCTTTAAAATATATGTAGTAAACCAGTACCGATTTTTTATTTTTTTGTATATATGTAGAGTGATACACCCTAATATATACATATATGCATACGTATTTACATACATACATAAATAACAAAACTGAAAAACTGAACATTTGCTTATCCTCTGTGTGCACATAAAAGTGCTGTGCATGAAGGGGTTATTAGCCTGCAACCGGATTGTGCATATCTGTAGTTTAAAAATACATATACGACCGAGTACTTACTTACACTTGCTATGCGCGCTGCTTGTCTTGCCGGCTGCACTAACTCAATGCGACCACAAACAATCATGGAATGCCATATCAGACCCTGCACTTGGCGGCGTATAATAGAACAAAAAGATTTAAAAAAAAAATAAAAAAATAAAAAATGGGTGAATATAAATTCTAAAATGATGTGTGTACTTACCTTAAAATGAATAGACTTAAAAAACATAAAATAAGCCTTTTTGTGTGTAATAATAAAAATGCTGATAAAATAAAGCGCGAACGACATGACTTATGGGCAAGGGTGGGCGTAACAGTACAAAAAATGCACTTCCAATGTTGCATACATAAATACTCTGTAGGTATGTATGTATGGATGCATATGCAAGTAATAATAAAAAAGTTGAAAATAGAAAAGAGAAAATGAAAGTTTTATCTAGAAAATATATAATTTTGATTAATAGGCGTTTCGGTTATGCAAGAGTTTAAGTCGAAAAGATATCGTAAGTTATCGCAATGCTTTTCAATATTTAACATTTATATAAATTATTACGATTCCGTTGAAAAGATTTTTAAATATTTTTATGCAGATTTGTTAAGCCTAATCTGCAGATTTTTTAAGTCATCTGAGGGGACTTTTTTGCAAAACGTTCTTTAAGAAAGTATTTTATTCATAAAAAACTCCATTTTTGGAAGTATTTTCAAATCGGTCCAGCTGGCTTAAATCTTAATATTTTTCCGAAATATTTTGGTGGACGTCTTAAAATATAGTAGATTTTATAATTCCAATGGAAAAACAGTACTGTTTTTTTTTTGTATAGGGAGTGATGCTGTCTACTATACATACATATACATTAGCATGGGCCGAAAATCTGGTTCAATATGCTCTAAAAACAATCTGTGTGAATCAGGACAATTTTTGGCCAAGATCTTAGACTCACCCAGGTCCATCAAAGTTCAATGTACATATGTATTTATTATTTTTCATATAAACAACGGTAAGGAAAGCCACAACCTTTACTCTTGTTTTGCATAGGTAAATAGTTGCCCGTAATAAAAAGGAAAGGCCGTTAAGTGGATGTGCATCCATACTTTAGTTTCAATACTCCCATTATTATTACTTACTTACTATCCACTTTGGCTACTTCCAATTGTGGTCAAAAGAAACGCCCAACAGTAAATTCACTAACTTGTAATTTGCCAAAAAGCTTTCAGCCTCAATTTTGCTCCTTTTTGGCATTGCTTCTGCACAAATAAATATTTGCAGCATTTTTGCTAAATAAACCATCCTTGCAAAGTCACGCTTTTTCCATTGCTTTTCAGCGCAATGCGCTGCAGGTAAAATGCATATCCCGCTGCTTTGAAAAATTGCCATAATAGTTATAGTGAATGTTGTTAGAAAAAGCAGTTCGTCGGTAGGCGTTTTAGTGTTAAATGCCATCAAAACGACAAACTTGGTTTTTGTACCCAATGCGCTGAAGAGAAAAGTTTTTCTTACAAAAGAAGAAATTTAATCATAAATGCTCAACTACATATAAAGAAAGTTAAACTTCTTGGTTTTTTAACCATCAGGGGACCGAGCCGCAGCCGTAATGGAATCAGCAGGTGTGCCTTCGTACTGCTATGGCTGCCGTGCTCCCTACCACTCTTCCGGAGGAAGTTCTGTGCTATATTGATGCCTTTATAGCAGCCTGTCTGTCAATGCGGTCATCCATTCACTCTTCCATAATCAAAAACTTCTTTTATCGGTAGGATTCTGCGCCTGAAAAAGGCTATAATACTCCGGCAGTTTATAATTTCAAATTTCGCACAGTAGACTGCAGTGCTCGTCCATCGTCATACCCTGCCACCTGCCTGGGGATCCTAAAGGATCCTAATAGAGCATTACGATGGAAAATGGTGTGGCGATGTTTATGAAAAATAGCTCACTAGGCGCCAAAGCGAATGCATTTCATACATATATAAAAACTGCAATAACTAGGATTTGCAAATGGCTGATAAACATAGCTTTATTCACGCTTTCAACTCAACATGCTGGCAGCGTTGGCAATGTCTATTGCAAAATACCGCTAAACAGGCAAACCTGGTGAATGTAAATCATGTCGATTGCATTTATTTTGACCTTATTGTCATGCTTGAGCATCATTAAACTATATATATATGTAAGAGTATACATAAGGGTGGTCCAAAAACGCATGTGAAAAAGTAAAGTCGGAATTTTTATGCTCTCACCCCCTAGGATTGTTCTATACCAAAAAAAAATATCCATATTTTTTATTTTGAAATCAAAAAATATTTGGGGGTCGCTCAAAGCGCCCAAAGTTTTCCATGTATTTTATATGAGGAAAAAACAACTTTTTGGTTTCAAAATAAAAAAAAAATTGGGGTACACTTTTTTCGATATACAATTCCGACTTTACTGTTTTTTTGTACCACCCTAGTATACAGACAGTAAACTTATGTTTATAAGTAGAATAAAATTCATTATACATAGTCAAGAGCGTAAGAAGCATAGTGTGAGGCGCGTATTCCAAACAACGGCACAGTAAACTTAGCATCCAGCAATTAAAGCATTCGTTCGAGCAATCAATTCGTTTAAAACGCTTATTGAAAGTATACTCTTAAATTATAAACAGAGTGCTTAATTGGTTGGCGCAATGGCACGCACACACACACCAATAATTATGCTTACGTGTTCCGTTTCTTTTGCATATTTATTCAATTATTACGTTGGATGCTCCAGCAAATAAATATGTATGTCGATAACAGCCTTTGGCAGCAGTAAGTAGTGTGCCTCCAAACGAATTTGGCGGCATTGCGTTTGGTACAAAATCAAACTGAAGCATCTTCATCATGGCATACATACATACATACATACATACTGGTTATCGTTCTCAAATTAATATCAGTTCTGATGCACAATTCAATTTTGTTTAGAGATAATGTAGTACTTACATACATATCTTTGTTTTCGATCTCCTACAAAACGCTATCTCCGAAACTCATTTATCACCACATTGGCAGTCACGCCTCCGTTGCCTCATTAAACAAAAATTTTAAAGTTAATTTTCGAGTCGTATAAAGAATGTGGGAATTTGAATGACAAGAGCAGCGATCATCGAGACACGCATTCATTCTTCACAGATACATATATGTAAATAGTTCGCCATAAAAACTCACGCACCAATTATAACGGTTGACCAAAATTGCTTTGTTCATCTTTTTGTGCGCATTTCTTTTGTATTCGAAATTTAATAAAATACTTAGGTATTTATCACCAAATAATTAAAAAAAAAAACAGAGTTATTTACCGTAACTAGTGGTATCTTACGAATAATTATACCCTGCTCTTGTATTCTGTCAAAATAATTTGATTGATGAAATTCGAATTTGCACAAGCTTACCATTTAGCGAAATTGAGGCTGGCGTGCAAATTATGTGGCAAACAGTTAACAGGCTGTGTGTAAATTGCATTGCAAAATGACTGTTAATGAGTTTGAAAAAAAATGGTGTGAAGAAATTAAATACGTAGTATGTTTATAGGTTTTAGTTAGTTGTGAAAAGGAAAACTTAAAAAAAAAAATTCGAATGGTAAAAAAACGTATGTATTTGCCAATTCGTTAATTGACTTATGTGAGAATAAAAGGGTTGCCTTGAGTGAACGAAATTATGCAGCAAGAGTGTCATAATTCAAAATAATACAAAATCGATTTAGTTAAAAATTTCAAAAAAAAAGTAAAGTTTTCGATTTTTTGGATTATGACTAAAGTTCGGATATCTGTGCAAGTGCATCTTTTTGTTTAACATCGCAGAAAGTCCGGACCTTTTCTACCTAGGTTTCTGTGTCATCCTTACCAAGAACAAAGGCGACATCAACCAGGTTCCAAGGTTATGGTATGTAGGCAAGTACAAGCGATGCTGTGAAAATCTTTTTTAAGGCCGCCAACTAAAGCTCAACACCTTCTTTAAGTACAATATTTAGGTAGAATGCCATCCGGATCGGGCGATTTGAGACTGTCAAAAGACCCAATAGCATATCTTAGGGCATCTTCATTAGCCACAGTTCTGGCAAAAATCCAGTGGTACCTTGACACTGTGCTTCTCGTATACCCTCCCTCACCAGTCGAGGGAGAGGAATGCGTAACCATCACCTGATTCCCAGAAAAGTGCATCTCCAGAAGAACAGAGAGTGTCTCAATCCTAGTCTCCGTTAAAGAGCCATTAGGTCTCTTGAGTGAACGCAGCTTGGTCAGAACTTTTACCAGCCCAGCCGTTTGACTCAAGGTTTCAATCCGGCTGCAGTATTCTTCAAAAGAGAGCGAATTTCGTAATTGGCACTGTAAACAGTGAAGCCTGTTTCCCCTGTGTGCGCTATTCTTTGTTCCAATCCCAGCCAATTGAGCCAATCTCAGTTAGCTTGGAAGCGGCAAATCACCACAATGGTTCCATCCTTCTCTTATGAATGAGCATTGGCTACAGTGCCGGAGGCAATGAAGGCCCAGATCAGATGGATCTTGCAGTGTTTAACTTCCGCTGTAGTTTTCTCTCCTCCTCTTCTGGGTTTGTGCAAGAGGACCAACTCCGTCATTGGAGGGTCGTTGGCAGCGAGCTGCTTCTCGATCCACATACCGTGCAAGAGATTGGTCCTCTTCCGACTCTAAAGAAGAGAGGTTTGGCATTACTTCCCCACTCTCCCACAGGATTCGCTCCTGGTCTATGACGCTGGAGACTTTGGCTATGGTTGGGGCCTCCAGAATCCTCCTGCCCCTGCCGGATGATTTTCCACAGATGCTACTAAAGTGGTTTAAAGAGTTAACTAAATACAAGTTGTTAATAAATTTGAAGATATGCGTTTAACAAAATTTGTTTAATATTTTCTGAAATCTTCATGTTAGGAAATCGTCTTTTTGGAAATTCATTAAATAGCCTAGGCAATAAAGACAGGAATCTAAATAACTTATGTATATTTACCTAATAATCTATCAATAATCCCACTAGTCATCAACTTACAAATCACAAGTCGATCGATGGAGCTAGGGTTGTTAAAGCGACTATGTATGTATGTACATTTGTAGGTAAGCACCACTAATTGCTCAATGGTAAAAATATTGTATACAGTCTCAAAAGGTTATGCATGAAATTCATGTCATGGAAAAAATCTCATTTTTGCAACCTTTCATCCATCATTTCTTGAGCCAATCGCTTGGAAAACTACACCTAACAGCAACTTGAAATAGGCGTGTTGGAGTGTGAATGGCTGTGTGGAATAGCGCGAATGCATACATGCATACATACATATGTCCATATCTAAGTATTGAATCTACTAACTGCAGCACACGAAGTACTCCTGGCGATACAGTACCGTATGTATTTGTGTGCATGCACATTAGGCTGGTGCAAAAAATACACAGAAAATTCAACTTTTTAAAAATTCTTTTGGCGTTCAAAAAAAAAATATTACGAATTATCGTGAATTCTTAGCTACTTAAACTGCATCCCTAAAATTTTTCTAAAAATGAAAAAAAGTGTTTTTGGTGAATTTTTTTATAACACTTAAAATTTTTTTGTATAATTTTTTTAATTTTTGTCAACTAGTTTTCATTAAGTATATTCATTAACAGGAGCAGGAGAATCGATTTTCTTCAAAAATTATACTTTCTTTGCACTAACAAATTTAATATAAGCAAATAACACTTCAAAAATCGGGCTCTACAAATCTCTTCTAAATCTCATCAGCTTTCGAATAAAAAAATGTAATGAAATCGCTTAAAAAAAATGCTTTGAACTTTTTTGAACAGTACTTACTTTACCACTGTGCGACGGCATGGTAAAATGAATAGAATAGAAAAAAAACGGCTCTTCTTATTTTCAATATTCTTCAGTGCTGGAGGTTGACTGGGGGAAAATATTAGGACTATCCTAATTTACATATGTAAGCGAGTTTATTATTTTCAATCACTGTTGCTGCTTGCACATTTTTCTTTTATTTCTACTCCTTTTGCATTTGTTACTCTTGCATTTGCTGCTTTGACACAGTTAAAAAATATAATAAATAACTGCAACGACAAAAAAAAAACAAGAACAACAACTGTAGGTAGCAACAACAGCAGCTTTGGTCGCGGCCAATGCAATGTAATGATGCTGAGTAACAGCAATAGCAATAACAACAACAATAACACCAACGACGAACAAACTGAACATTGGTGATGTGAATGATGAAAGTACGAGTTCGTCGTCAAGTCAAGTCAAGTCGAGAAAAATACTTTCTTTCTGACATTAATGCGTGCACCACGCCGACTTTAGGCAGGGAGAGGTGGATTAAGATGGCGACGCGCACATGCAGCCAGCAATGGCATGAGACGGCTAACGGCACAATGTAAACACATACTCACATACACATAGATACATACATACATATGTATTCATATTTAAGCAAACATGTGGCCTCATAAAAAGTTTGAAAAAAGCATCTCAGCCATGGCATGCAACCGCCAACGGCCAACAAACGGCAACGAGATCAAATAAATGCTGCTGCAATCGCAAAAGTTCGTTGGTGTTGGCACAAAGCAGAGCCAATGCCAGTGCCAGTGCCAGAGACCAGAGACCAGAGACCGTTGCAATGTGCTGGAAAAATCATATTTGTCAATTGAAAGGTGAGTTGACAAGATAGTCGTACAGAGAAACTGGAAAATGTGGAAAGCATGCAATTCGAATACGCTTGCACTCGCTGGAGCATAGCTGGGCTAGCTTGCTGGCTGGCTAGCTGGCTGACTGGCGACTGCTCATTTGTGTGTTGTGTGTCGTGTGCCAAACTGGCTTCGAGCTTGCTGGTGTGTAATTAAAAAGAGCAGTCAACCAGCCTACCCAACAACCTGCCAACACATACCGATCAACCAAGCTAGTCAGTCAGTCATTCTACCGGTTCGGTAGCACTTACTCGCAAAATAGCGCTCAGTCAGTTAGTAGAGCAGGCAACAATGACTATTTTGGCTGTCTCGTGGTAGTCATTGTTGTTGCTGCTAACTGCTGCTTACCGCGCTTCTTCAAATGCCATTAGACATGTCAAACGGCTGTAATAATTTGCATTGACACCTTGCAACTTGGAATGTACGTGTGTTGTTGTTTGGTTGAGGGTGGTGGGGTAGCATCCCATTCAATGATCTCAATGATAGACACGTCTTGTCTGCTGCTGATAAAGTTGATTGCCTCCCACGTTTTTGCGTTTTAGCTAACTTTTTCAGCTTCGTCAGCATATAAATAAATATTTGTTTTGGTATGTTTGAATGCATGCGCATGCGCAGATTCAAAAGCGCATTCACTTGCACAATCGTCACGCTGATAACTCGTTCGCATGCTCGCATTTGAGCGGGAATTATTATGCTTTAATTATAGTTATTTGACACTTATATTTATAATCGCTGTTGATGATTGTTTAAAGCCAGCTGTGAAGCTCTTAAACGATTTTTGGAATTTGTTATTATTGCTTTATAGCTTTCTAACAAACGCACACGTGCATATAAAAGCATGTGTGAGGTAGTTTATCAAATCACACAAAAAAATTGGAAGTAATAACAGTTTTTTTTTTGGCGGAAACCCTAAATTTTGACAAATTTTGACAAAATTAGAAACATATGGTATGTATGTACATACATATATGAATAAAAAGTAGGCGAATTTCTATTTTTCATTTTGATACTTCGTTAAGAGGCCTAAAAATTAGTAGGAAAAGTTTAGTATTTTTTTAAAACATCTAAATTTTTTAATTTTACAAAGACAAAAACTATTCACTAAGATATAAAAATCTTGTGTAACAAAAAAAAACAAAAAAAAAATCAAAACGAAATTACGGGGATTGATAGAAGTCTTATTGATACTTTTGGCATAATATTAATTTAATAATAATATATTTTGGCAGAATATCTATTGCTTAACAAACCATTTATTTTTATTTTTTTGTAAGAGAAGAAAGTCTAATTTTGAAGTTACATATTGCAAATGCGTATTCAAACAATTTTTATGGATGTTCCCGTACTTTTCTTCACTCTCAATGTAAATAAAGATATTCAGTCTAAAACAAAAGCTGGACGTTTTTTATGTTTTTTGGTATGGCGCAGTAAACAGGTGAAGTAATAAAACAGCATGCTCGCTTTATTTTCTGTCATTCGGCCATCGTATGTAGGCCTCTCAAAAAAAGCAAAAGCTCCATATAAAATGACGAACAAGTAATTTCTAAGAAATTTTCTTGAGTCAAATTTCTTTAAGGCAGTACGCAGTTCTTAAGAAATTTGCTACGCTTTCTACTAAAGTTTCGAAAGTTTTTTTTTTTTTTTTTGAAAAAAAAGCACAAGGCAACCCAAATATATGCCCGTTCCATTATTTCTTGAGGAAAGAGTGAGGCAACAGGATGTGAGGTATCAGATGTCAAAATTCCTTGGACACACATACACGAAATAATCGCCATTTTTTTTCTTGTGCGTTTTCTTGAGAGCTGCATACTGGCCTTATGCAAAATTTTAAAGGCAAATAAAATGCGGTGAGTTTTTCGGAAGAGAAGTGTACACAATTTTGACAGTTAAAACTCATTCCACTTTTATTGAATCGCAAAATGAAGATCTTACACAATTTTCAGCGTCCAAACGAAAACTCACCGTTAGAGCCCCTGGTATAGTTACACCATATTTTTTCGATACTATTAACTGCTTGAAACGCATTTTTTTTATTGGAAGTTGCAAGCATCATTTCAAGTTTTGTTTTTTGCAAAAACAAAAACGGATTTTACAATTTACTGTTTTTCGCCTTTCAGCCGACACAAGATTATAATTTTACGATATACGTGGTCAAACATTCATACTAGGGGGTAATAAATAAATTTATGTTGTTATGAAGTCATGACCGGAAATTAAAATAAAACTATTAACAGTAGCTTTTATTTAGAAAAGAGCAAAGCAACAGAAGTTTAAAGTTTTTTTTTAACCTAAAGGTGAAACAAATAAATTTCAATGAGGTTGTTCACACTTGCCTGATCATCAGGTTAGCGTGTTAAAAATTATTATTGCGAAGTGCATTTTAACATTAAGAAGCAAACCCCGAATTGGAGAAACCGTTTGAGCGGCAAACATTCATTTATTGCAATCAAAGATGATATATTAATAACCTAGGATACAATTTTTAAACTATTTAGGGGTTTCCTTAAAGTGGAAATAGCCCTAAAAAATTTCGAAAAACTCAAAACTTTTATTGCGAGGTCAAGATTTGTATGAAATGAAAAAAAAAACCGATTTGTTCGATAAAAAAACCAAGACTTCAAGATCAAGACTTCAAAAAAAATGCCTATAGATATCCAAAAAAACAAAAAAAACTTTGGAAACAGGTTTGGAAAAACCGAGTCGATCACCCTAATACATACACAGATTTTACATACCTAAATACATACATATCTACACTTTAATTTGATCAATTACTGCATGTCCGTTGAACGGCTGCTTATGCCGTAATTTGAGATGCTTGTCTGTAAGACAAGCAAAAAAGAAAAGCAACCAGCAGCCGAACAACAGTAGCCAAATGAGCTGAGTCTGGCGGCCTCGAAGCGCTTGCGCCTGTTAACAACTTCATTGGTGTGGTGTTAGGCGTCAACAACCAATCTTAACTAAAGTGAACAGATCAACAGTAAGAGACAATAAACGAGCTATGCCACAAATCGCAACATAATGCCATTGCGTCGATGCATTTGTTTGTGTTGTTCAAGTGTGCGTATGTATGTATGTACATAAATGGATTTATAGCATGTTTTTACTGCAGTTTCATCAGCTGTTAGTGTTAACTTTTTGCAATTTCCAACTCATTTCTACTTGGGATTGTTTCATTTTTCATTTCTCTTTTTGTTTTTTTTTGTTTGCGCAATTTTCTCGAAATTTAGTGCATGTTGACAGGTGAATTTTGTTTTCATATCACCTTTCAATTTCGCCACTCTGTGCTGTCTTTTGTGCTTGTAAAAAAAGTGCAATGCACAGAAATTATGCTTTTGTCTTCAGTTAATAAAAAAAAAAAAATTGCATTTTCCACACTTTCAACGCCCCGTGTGTTGTGCGCTGTGCAAGTCAAATGAAGTCGTCGCCAAATGAAATGAGCCAATACAGCACAGCACAGCACACAGCACAACGCAGCGATTGCAAGTTCGCGTTGTTACAGTTGTTGCTAAAATGATCAATGATGGCCGTTAGCTTTGCAAACAATCGTTTAAGTATACAAGTAATTGCTGATTGTGTTAGTGGACATCGCGCGCCAGGGTAGTGGCGTGCAGTTGAATGGTATGGAGTGGGTTGATTGGGAGGCATTTAGTTTCGTTATGTGACATCACTTTGCTACCAATTGAATGCTGTTGCTAAAATTCATGCAGCAAAAAAAAAAAACTTATGAAGAAAAAAAAAACAAAAAAATAATAAAAACGTAGATGGCGCGTAGATCACGGCTATTATAAGTCAATTGTCATGGATTAAGACGTAGCGAATGTAGTCAAAAGAGGTCTTTGTTTCTGGCTTGCATTGACACTGGAAAGTTGAGCCTTCACTTTTAAAACTTTTTCCAAACAAATTTTGTATAGATTTTAAACGATGGAGCATTTTAATGAAATTGAAACTTACTTTTGTTAAAGTTGACACTAAAAGCTGTTGGGTGTGTTGCCATACTATACATAAATTGTAAACAATCGGTGAAAAAACAAGAGAAGTCTATTAGAAATAGTCCCATTTTTGTGGCTTGAGTTTGCGATTTGTTTGTCAACATGCCGAAGCTAAATTTTATACATACATATGTAAGTAAATGTAACCTTATTAAATGAAGTGTAGATCTTATGGAGGAACGTCATAACTAGAAAGTTTTATTTAGAAAATCTAAAAATTTAACGCACGGACAGAAGTATCTAAAAAACCCGACTAAGTTGGTTTACGTTAGGATGGCTGCCTCCTGAGGTGGAGGCGCACATAGCCGAGTAAACTAACTGTCCACTTTGTTACCATTAAGTAAGGGAGAGGGCACAAAGGGAAAGGGAAGAAGCGTTTATTTAACGGTGAGGTCTAAAGCTTTGTGAAGAAAATAGCTAAATTTTAAAAATATAGCTCGGCAAGTGGCTGCTCTCTATTCCCAAAAGCTCCTCGGGTCGAAGTATTTAAATGTCAAGCTTGCGAAGTACGGGCAGTTGAGTAGCAAATGTACCACTTCATCATCTTCAATAGAGCTGCTGCAATAGGAACGTGGGGGTATGTTAAGCCTTACCGCATGAGCACCGATCGGACAATGACCGGTAAGAATAGCTACCAGTAACGAGATATATGACTTGTTCAGTTTTAAAAGCTCACTTGGCCGCCGGGGTTTAGCTCGTGGCCATAAGGCCAAGGTTTTTGCTCACCGTCCGCTGAGCTGACTAAAAGCCCAGCTGTTCAGAAGTAAACCACATTTACCAAGTGGAGCCCCACCATTTTCTTAATAATAATAATAGATTGGTGCTTACACAATATGTTAGTGTTTACCCTTTCCCTTCCTTGCCTCGTCCAACGCAACCCTTGAGTGGTGACGTCGGAAACTCCACTAAAGCTCCCCCATTTCTGAGCTATTAGCTAAAATAGTTGACAATTTATCATTTTGTCTCTCTGTGAAAATTCTATGTAGACCAAATGGAATATGTAATCACACCTTCGTATCGGAAACAGAGTTGTAGTACACTCACCTAAAACCATGATGAATCATCGTCGTTGAACTCATTTCGCCCTCATATCTGTACGTTTTCTTTCTGGCCAAAAGTAACTCCACTACACTTAATTGCTTATTCTACTCTTTTTATAATTTTGTTTGTTTTTGGTGTTTGATTCCATTTGTCCATTATTGCTTCGTTAACGGAAATATGAGTATTTGTTGTTGGAGAAGAAGAAAAGCAGCAATGACCTCTTGCTGTGGTCAGTTTTAAGCTGCGGGGCTTCTATTTAATTGTATACAACTTAACTATCTCGCCAAGAATTACTACCTTTTACTCCACATACATACATACATACATTATATATATAAACAAAAATTTACATACGCATAAATGTAAATACATAGGTAACATTAGGGTGCATGACTCTCCATACAAAAAGGATAAAAAAAAAATCGGTACTGATTTTTCATCGGAAATATAAAATGTATTATATTCTAAGACTTCCGCCAAAATATTTCACAAAAAGACTAAATTTCACGGGAAAATAATTGCAATTTTTTTTTATAAATAAACAAAGTTTTTAAAAATACTTTAATAGTTTAAGCTAAAAAGATTTAATTAATTTATTATTAATTCAGTCCGCAGAGATTTGTTTTTACTTTCAAATCGGTCCAGCTGTTTATGTTTTTCCGAGAACCGCAACTTTTTTTTAGTGATGCAACCTAATATTTTTCTGCAAGATGAGTATACACCAGGCGTGTAGTAAACATTTACGTGGGTAGATATATAGGTATGTATGTGTATGTACGTTAGTATATCAGTAGAGATTGAGGTACTGTTATTTTTTTCTAGTCTAACGCTTGCGGTGCACCGCCACCTGGATGTGTGCTTATAACTTTTGATTCGGTAAGAGAATGGACGAATATGGAACAAATAGACATAGTAACATCGATGAAAAATCTAGCAGATAAAAAGCAAAAACTTTAATATGTATATGTGTATGTATGTACGGATGTTTATTAAACCGCTAACCACATCATTTCCATTTGTACAGACCAGCCAGCCAGCACGTTGCCCCCCAGCTCTAGGTTTAGCTTTAAGTAGGTGTCTGCTTCTGCTTTTGTGGCTGATGTTGTTACTGGCGTTAACGTTACTTGCCCACTAATAACTTCTAGGCATACATACGTATTCTTTTCTGCTGCTGCTGATGTTGGCATGCTTGCGGTTATTACAACACTTTTTTTCCATTTCGCTGGCAAGTTTATTATTTCGTACTTCCCTCAATGTCTCAAAGATCTCTACTAAAGCGCAGTTTTATTGTTTTTTGCTCTATTCTTATTGTTTTCTCCGGTTACTTTGTATTGTTTTACCTTACCTCGCTTTGTCTAATAGGATATTTTTAGAAATACTAATACAACAACACTAACCGCCGCCACCACAATTCCTTAGCGATGTTGATGAGCTTTGATTTATAGTGCCAGTGCGAGGACGGGCAGACGTAGTAAGTACCTACCAGTGCTGCCACACATGGGATTTTCCTACCAAAACTGGTAGTTTTTTTTTCCATTTGGTAGGTTGTAATAAAATATACCTGATTCGTAAGTACCAACAGTACCTATATTATTGCCAATATACAATATGAACATCCATATATACTTTACTATGTGCCTGCAAGCTAATTTAAATTAAACTGAACTCGAAAGTTGTACTGAAACTGGTGTGCTGAAAAGGGCTTGTCAATAAACCCACTGAAGTCCACCAATGTCCCATTTACCAACAGAAGGAAAGTCAACTTGACTAAACCTATCTTGGCAGGGACAGAAATTAAGTTATCAGAATAGGCAAAGTATCCAGGGGTAACTCTGGACAAAGGCCTGTCAGAGACTTCATGATAAGACTTGGTGACTATCACACAAACTAATGTTTTGGTCTTTCAATATGTTAGTAAAACTCGTTGTTACATACGCGAAATTGGCCTGGTGGCCAAAAAATATGCTAGTAAATGCGGGTTCCACCTTGAGCAAGTTGCACTGACTGGTCTGCATAGTCATTACATCATCATTACAGGTATTCCTCATTTGTCTATTCTGATTGAAAAAGCGATCTGCTGGAGCGCCCTATGGCTCTCCAATATTATCAGCATGAAAACTGGAGTTCTTCAGGGGTAATTTAGAGGCTCTCAAGCCATTCATGGATGATCCCGCTATCAAGCTCGCGGACATAATGCTAGCGAGCTTGCCCTTCTACAAACCCTACAAGGTCAGAATTCCTGAAAGGGACTACTGGGAAGCTATAATACTATGATTGACAAAGGCTCCCATGTATGGTATACCGATGGATCGAAGATGGACGGCGGGAGTACTGGGGTAGGGGTACTGAGGAACCTTAATACTCGTAGTATAGTTGTGATTCCAGGAGGAGGTCTTCGAAATCGAAAAATGTGTTCGCGAATGTCTTCCTGGAACAACAAATGGGCAACGTTAAAAGACTTAGACTCTTTTAAAACGGCTCCAAGGCTTGTGGACAGCAGTAAAACTATTTTGAAGGACCTTGGAGCCCACAATTACGGCACATGAAGGTTTTGAAGGCAACGCAAAGTCTGACTGCCTCGCAAAGCGTGGAGGCCAAAATGCACATGCATGGTAACTACCCTGTCTGAGGTATATCTATCTGACAGGACACTGCGAGTTAAGGCACCATTTGAATAAAATTAAAATGGTCTTTCCGCACAGAGGGACTGTAGGTTGTGTGGGTTGGTGGAGGAAACCCCAGAGCATATTCTATGTGACTGCCCACGTATCATCACTGATAAACCTTGGGGAACGAAAATGTGTAACATGGCACCTTCCAAACTGCTTAGCTTCTTAAATATCCAAAGGTTGAGGTGATTACAATTAGGGTTTAGCACAAGAGATCTTCTTAGGTCAAAAAAATTTTTGGTAGGAACAAAAATGTTCGGTGGCAACACTGTATATTTGTATGTATGTATATTTGTACATACATATATAGGTGCACTTAAATAAATTCTAGTTGCATTTGCCTAGTCGTGAGCTGGCGCTAATACATAGTAAGTATGTATAAGTATGTATAATCATAATGGCCTATCACTGAATTTGTGGATGATGTGGATGGGTATCGTGCAATTGTTGGCATAACGTACAGCTAGAATAACTGACTCGTAGTTGCACGTTTTGCTTGCATCGTTGCTTGTCATAGCGTGCTGCTGCTTTTGGATGGCAGCTAGACTGGAATTCAGCTATCTGCTTGGCGCACTGTAAACTTTCGACTTGTGAAGAGTATGCAACATTGGCGTGCCAGTGCAGAAATTGGAGCCATCAAGGCTTGTCCGGTTGAGTCGTTGAATTTTTGCTTTTGAAGTGTCGAAATGCATTATCATAGCGGGTTGAACAAAATCAAAAAAAAAAAAAAAATATATTGCAATTAATGTTGGGGGCTACCAGCCGCAAACTTTGCGGGAGAAGTGGATAAAATAGTTAGTTCTCTTGGGAAAGAAAACTTGAAGCAAGCAAACTATTCGTTGTAGTTTACTGAACTTAGCCTGCGTGGACTTTACTTCTGTTTTCTTCCACCAGACGAGCGCAGCATATGTCGGATTGGGTCTGGAGATATCATGGTAGTTTGAATCTGATGCCACCGTTTCCCTGCATTACTTTCTGGCTGCTCCAGAAAGAAGCTCGAGCCTTTGAACAGCTTTAATGGGTGTGAATTCTTTCGAGAGTTTTTTCGTCAGAGATAACTCCCAGAAGTTCCTCTTGGAGATGAACTGGGAGGATGCCATCTGACACAGGTACTTCGAACAGGCTTTTCGCAATTCTCTTCGATTGGATTGTTCGGCTTGTGCTCAGTGGTAAGCAACCAGGAAAATACACTTCGACGAGCAAGTTGAGATATTCTTTGCAGCTGTTTGCGATGAATCTGTCGGGTCTTTTCAGGTTCCCTACTTCTTTAGTATGCGTGTTTGCAAGGACTCTGTTGATTTTGAAAAAGAAATTTCTTTAAACACTTTCTATTTTCTAATGGAATTGCTGATAAAAGGAGTAGATAGTGTGAAATCTGGGATCTAATTTTTTATTATAATAAAAAAAAAAATTTATAATAAAGCATAATAATAAGAGTAATATTTTGGCGCTTACACTTATGCTGAGTGTTAGACCCAGTTGCTCCACCAATTTGTGGTGTGCATCTTGACGAATGGAAGGACCAACAGTTTTACGACGACTCCAAGCGGCAAAAGGTGTTTAATGAGAAGCTTTTTCATATCCGTAAAACACTCGGAGATATGCCATTGCCTTCTGAGGGGGGGACCGCTGTTAGAAAAAACTTTTACTAATTTAGATGTTGTATGGGCCAGGGATCGATCCATTGCGTCTAATTTATCGATATTATTATCAAGAGGAATCGTTTTCCCATCGCTAGCTAAGACTTTTTTCACACTTTTCTGCCAATGCATTAATTCCGCGCCAATAAAACTTCTCGTCTGTGGTAACCGAAAAAGCATCAAGTAAATTTTTGATTTCTTCAACTGAAAGTGAATGAAGCATACTCCTGTAAGTGCTTTCTGCATCGACTGGAAAAAATGGTAGTCTGATGCTGCAAGGTCTGGGCTGTAAGGCAGATGGGTTAGGACTTCCGATGCGCTACCATCGATATAAGTTTTGACCACTTGTGCGACATGCGGCCGAGTATTGCCTTGGTGAAAGATCAATGAGTCATATCTGGTTGCTCATTCAGGCCGTTTTTCCACAATCACTCGCTTCAAACGCTTCAGTTATTATCTGTAGGGAGCCAGTCGATCGTCTGACCACTTTTTAGTAGCTCACCATATAGGATTCTCTACTGATCCCACCAAATGCAGCGCATTACTTTGCTTCTATGGATACTTAACTTTGGCGTCGATGGTCCGGGTTCGCCGTGCTTAACATACGCCTGCTGGGGCCTCGGATTATCGTAATGAATCCATTTTTCATCGCCGGTGACCATACAATGCAAAAATTACTTCGCTTAATATCAATGCTTCGCGCGAATGCTGACATAGTCGTCGCATGAAAAAAATATGTATCTTGTTTACACTTTGATGAAATGACACATACGACTGGTGTTCTCAGTTGACAATCCTTTATAATTTTGTACTCTTTCAATTAAAAGTATGTATATTTATACACAAATATTTAAATATTTACAAAAAAAAACCTTTCGCATTCATCGTGTGGCCACACAAGCCATGTGTGATGCGAACTTGCATTCCTGTCTCATTGCCATCACCATGAACGACGCTGGCTAGTTGGTGGACAAGCTCTTGAACAAGATACATATGTAGTTGTTTTTAGTTTTTCTTTCCTCCAAGGGCGCGCAACTCTTTTCGCGTCATGCTACATGGCCATACCAAGTTATGTCATAAACAATTAGTGCATCGACGCTCCTTTACACTTCTTTACAGCTTGTTTTTGTTTTGCACTAATTTCCTTCGGCTACTGACTTCACTTTAGCTGCCTTAACTTAACTGCTACAGTCACCAATTGGCTTGTCACATAAATTCCAAGTCTTGCTCCACCCACTTATCACTTCAAAACTTAGCCAAAGTAAGTGTAAGGCCAGCACTTTTTTTTTGTTGTTTATGGCCATTATAAAATTGTGTGAATTAAACCAGCTTATTGTTGTAATTACTGGAAGCTACTCTGGTCACATTACTGCCATCTTACCAAATTAGGTATCTTACAAGTGCAATCTGCTCGTGCAAGCCTAAGCTTCAACTCTGCCATTTATGCACTTATGTAAGTACATATGCACATAGTACATATTGGCAAGTGCATGAAAGATCTATACATATGTACATATCTATATTAATGCCTTTATAACGAGCCTGCATTTATAGTAGATATGGAGTAAAAAAGCCGCTAAGAGACTCGTAGCAACTTCAATGCACGCTCGCTTTTGGCATTCGCAATAAGTATTTCTCATATTCTGCGGCTTTCTGACAATGACAGTTGTCGCTGTGTCTAACTAATTAATGTTACAATTTCTCTTTGTTTTAATTTTTTTTTCATTTGAACTTTTTTATTTCCAATTTGATATAATTTTTTTGCGTTCTATGTTGGTAAATATTTATGTATTTACTTATGCTGTACAGTTGCAGCAATAAGTTACTGCCGTTGGTTGTGTTTCGTGATAAGATGACATTTCATGGTCTTCTCAATCTATTTTTCATTGCTTTCTTGCCATATATTGTTAATTAGGCACAGATACGAGTATTACAACAATACAGTTTTCTTGTGAACTTTGATTAGAATCTTCAAAATGGTGATAACTGGCGAGCGAATGAACAGAAATTGATTATTGTGTATGGCAGGTAAATATTTTTTTTTTTGTTTTTTTGGCAGCAAATGTAACACTTCTTTGGTGTCAATCTTTCCAACTCACTAATGAAATATTCAAAACTGCGGGCCATCAAGCTTCATACATATTCTTCGTAGACTATAAACACGTCAACCAAATTAAAAGATTTTAAAAATTTCGGGACCAAGGAGAAGGGGCCAGTCAGTACCAATTCACTTTTTTCCAGAGTTGGAAGCGAGCTATTCGCTTGCAACGGGTGTGTCGGCGTGGGTTCACTATCATTAGCTCAGAAAAAGAGGAGCATTAGGCGGAATCTGGTGGCGTAATTCAGTCTGGAGTAATTCTCTTTTAATCCGATCCTGCATCGATTACACCACTTTGATTGACAATACATGATTGTTAGACAACATAAAATCCATGCTATCACTCCCGCCGTTCGGAGTCGGCGTAAAACTGTAGGTCCCTCCGCTTTGTGTGACAACATCAAGGCGCACGCCACAAATCGGAGGAGAAGCTCGGCCAAACACTAGCATATGTGTAAGCGCCAATATATTATTATTATTATTATCACTCCCGCTCCAGAGTGCGGACTTAAACCCTATAGAACATTTGTGGCCACTTGAATAAAAGCGAATACTGAAAATGACGATTCGTGAAAAAATTCCCTCAAAGATAAAAAAAAATTCGAAACTCCACATAACAATAAAGCTTCGAATATTACAAGTCTTTTTCTCAATCAAAGAAGATGAAGAAAGTTGTCTTCGTATATTTATACTCATAAGGTATATGTATTTACTCCTTCAATTCTCAAACCAGTGAAATCAATGATTTGCTTAACATACATATATCTCATGTAACTGCCAATCGCCAATCACTACCGTCGCTTTTCCAGTGAATTTTATCTGATCAAAAATGGCTTCAAAGCTTATTATGTCTATACTTACATATATAGGGTGATTCAAGGGTAATGTAGATCTTTTACAGCAATAATTTTTGATATGTTAATGTTTTAATTTTATTTTTATCAGGGAAATTAGTACTACAGGCTTTGGCAAACTTAGTCATTGAACGATACTCAGTTGAACAGCACGTAAACGTGATCCAAACATTTTACGAAAATGGTCGTTCTGAAAGAAGTGCATTTCGTGCATTGCGTGATTTTTCCGGTCAACTAGGTCGGTGCAAAACGTAAATACACCCGTCCGTCTCGTACAGGTTGTTCGATAGAAAACTTCCAATTCATTATCGTGTACAGAAATTTAATCTTTCCCGCAGCACCGTTCAACGGATTTAAAAAAAATACTTAATATGTTTACAAGCCTACACAATGCAAATGACACAAGAATTGAGGCCTAGAGACCTTTTGCCGTGCCGTATACTACTTATCAATTAGATGCTTGAACAGCAAACAAGTTGATGCCGTTTTAAAAAAATAAAAATTATGAGCGACTAGGCATATTTTCACCTAAACGGATATGTTAACTTGGCAAAACTGTCGCATTGAGAGTACTGAAAATATACATGCTATTCAAGAAAAAACTATGAACCCACGACGAGTCATTGTTTGTTGTGGTTTTTGCGCTGGCGCAAAAGAAGCGCGAGCTTCTACGAAAATGATAACGGCGAACGGATGTTGTCGTGATATTTAAAAAAAAACTTTTTATGGCCTGAATTAGATGACAAGGACTTGAACGGAATGTGGTTTCAACAGGACGGTGCCACTTGCCACACAGCTCATGAAATAATGGCCGCCGAGATATTGCGATTTGACGCCATTGGACTTCTTTCTCTGGGACGTGAAAAGTATACCATATGGTTTAAGTTAACAAGCCCAAGACGATTCCAGAGTTGAAGAACGAAATTATAAGCATTAAATATAAATGATATACATAAAGCCCGATCTATGCAAAAAAGTCATGGAAAATTAGTATATGCGCAACTCGTGTGGCCAGAGTCGTAGTGCATACTTAACGGCTAATATATTTCATATATACATAAATGCTGTAGACAAAAAGCCATGATGAAAAAAAATCATCTCGACTAATTTTGGCGTTTTTCTTATAAAAGAAATTCTGCGGTTTTATTGAATCACCCTGTTTTACGCATATGTATGCGGTGTGTATGTTTGTGTGTAAATGAACTCACTGGCAAATCAATTCGAGAAGAATTCGTCGCCACTGGGCATGGGAGTCATAATTTACATACGTCAATTCACTACTGTAATGCATGCATTTTACATGTTTTTTTTTAATCAATGCATGTAAATACATACATTCATACATACAAACATATGTACAGTAGTGCAATGCTGTTGTAGGCCTATCGTCATATGGGTAACCCCACGAACAGCTTTTCATGCATTTACGCTTGTAAATCTAGTCATATTATGCTGCCACAACTTTTTTTTCTACGCTACTGATCACTGGAAGTGGTGAAAATAGAGACTTTTGCGAGTCGTTGAATACGTTGAAGATTACTTGCATATTCTTTACAGACCGCGTAACTTAATTGAATTATACGCTTTGGCGCACATTTGAAGTTTACACGATCGGCGATCATGTATCGCCGCCGCCGCTGTTGATGGTTGCGCGTGTTGCGTATCGCACACCTTTATGTCGGTCTATATACACATAGATGTACATAATGCATTCGTGCTTAAGCATATTCGTACAATTTTGTGGCATTTGCTTTATGTACGCTTTCCCTGCAACAAATTCCAAAGGTTCATACTTTTTTTTACATTCGAATGCAGTAACGCCAACGATGTGGCAGCAACGGTAATGTCTAGGTGGTGACTAGAGCTGATGCAGCCAGCGCTTGGTACTTAGAGACGTTACTTATAGTCACGATGCTTAAGTCATGTTAATGTTTTTCCACTAAATTATTTATGCCAATTAAAAGTTTCGACAAAGTTTATTCACCGTGAAGCGTTTTTCTTTTTTTTTGTGTATTGCTCTCTGACGGTATTAGTTAGCACGCTTTCATAGTAGTTATAACAGCTTAAAGGTTTGGTGCGACTATTAAATATGCTTTTAGTTATTAATTTTTATAATTCAGTATTATTGACTTCCTGCGCAGCATACTCACTGCAATGTGCCATAATAAATATTGTCTTTAAATACACTCAGATTTAAATCTTTTCGCATAAAAGTTGTTTTTATCATTGCATTCAAGAAGTAATTTAACGATAGATTTTATAGCTTGTCAAGCTTATAAAATATCGTTTGCACTTCTGATGGTTTTCTACTCAACCTTTTGCCAAATAGCTGCAGTAAAAAGTATTTATTCTTTAAGATGTGTGGTTTGTGTTTTTTTTTTGTTTTTGCTGTGAACTTTAAATTTTGCTTTCATTAAGCCTGTTTTATACTGCATATATTTACTCGCACATATTTTTTTTTTAATATGTCTGCTTATTTCTTGCGTGCTTTGATTTCTTTCCACTCTGACTCTGTGCTGGCAATTTAATAGCCATTAGCGTTTATTATTCTTTGTCGCCTCACTCACTTAATATGCGACACCACGCCTAAGGAGGCTTTACGTTTACTACTGACTTATAAGAACTTAATACATATTTACATGCGTATATACATACGTATTTAGGAATGTAGTTATATAGCAAGTAACTCGGTGCTCATTCTTCTATATAAAAAAAAAAATATTTCAAAACTTGCATGCTTTTTTCTCATTGCTTATCGAATGCGTCCTGCCACCGTCGTCGACTCTTTTTCCCTTCATTTTCATGTAATTTGGAGTCGGTCAAATGTGGAGGCACATACATATTTACATAGATAGGTATGTAGATATACGACTGTCTTACTTAAGCTCCGCCTATCAACCACTTTATGGGAGAGTCTACGGCGGAAGCTCCTCGCTATTTTACTTGTGTACACTTCCTTCGTACTTTATTTTTATTTAGATCACATAATTGTGTACATAGAATTTATATTAATCTATTTGTTTTGAATAGTCTCGATGGAATTTCGCTGCGTGCGACTAGGTTGGGTTGTACTGTAGATAAATTGCGAAAAGTGCTGTTTGTGTATCCTGTTTGAAGTTATTGCAGTGGGTAATGGAATTATTTTTGCCGCTTTAGATAAAAATTCATGCAGCTTTTAAAGGTTATTATAGCTCACTCATAAAAGGTGTACATTGGATGTGCGCAAAGAAATTAACACCTCATGCGAACCGAATGTGCATTAGGGTGGCCCAAAAGAAGCTAGGATTATTCTATACCGAAAAAATTACATCCTTGTTTTTTTATTTTGAAATAAAAAAATATTTAGAGATCGCTCAAAGCGCTCAAAGTTTTCCATGTATCTCATGTAGGCATGGGAAAACCCACTTTTCGTAGAAATGGTATGGAATTCTTTCAGGAGACTTCCAATAACAATGCCCAGTTGTTTATTTAACCCTTTTCAATTATTAATTATTTTTTATAGGACCCCTAAAAACCTCAAATGGGTCCCCCATTGCATTTTTTATTATTGCTTTCATATTCTATCGCTCTATACTTAAAGTTAGTTAATTTTCGGTTGCGGTTATTTATTTGCCATTAACGTGAAAATTCAATTCATCGGCTTTAGAAATTAATTTAAAATCGTTTTGCAATTCCAAACCTTTATGATGGAACGCAATCGCGGTAGTTGATCACAAATCAGTCGCGGCATCTTGTGGCGTCACTGACGCCGAGCTTCCTGTTGCATTGCCTTTGTTGTGGCCGGTCTTGGTCATCGGGCGGCATAAAACAAAATTGATATGCGCATCTCCTGTGTGCGCTGCCACTTTGCTGCGAAGTAGTAGCAGCACGTCGCCTTTCTAAATTTAGCAACGCATTTTGCAAGCTCCATGTACAGTGCGCTGCATTTTATGTTTTTTTTTTTTACTT
>NW_023459330.1:52436-63573 GCF_013731165.1 Rhagoletis pomonella | reverse complement strand
ATGAAATTTTGGTATGAAATTTGTATAAAGAAACTGAAACTAGTTGCAAAGCATGCACGTTAATACAGAGATAATAACGCCAATATTTGACTCGAATTTCCAGAAGCTTCGTCTTCTCAGGGCTTAGCAAATTCGATGCATTTTTTACCCTTGCTTTTTCAAGTACATACTATACACGTGCACGGAGATGCAGATATGTATGTATGCATATCATTAGTCACAGCATCCACGCATTTCACTTCACTGCACTGCTTCAACGCAACTCCGCAGCGCGTCGCATAGAGCTTCCAAAGTATTTGTAGTATTGTAGTAGAGACTATTCGCCCACACCTGCTGGACAGCTATTCAACGTGTGTGACGTGTCTCTAAGCAGCCCTTCGAGTTGCACTTGTCGATGCCAAATCGTCAGCGTCTGCGTTGGCGCTAGCTCCAAAGCCAACGCCAGCGCCTGAGTCAGCAGCGGTATTAGAAAGGGACACTTAATAATTGCCCTTTGCTGCAACGAAAATGCATATGCATTTGCACGTACATATGGCTGTACTATGTGTGTGATTTATTGGGAATAGTAGGGGGCGATTCAGTTGCCTTTGTCATGCCAACTTATCAAGCAAATCACTTTTTTGCGCTCTGTTTCGCTGCAGTGCCCCTCTCCATATTTACCCATTTTCTGCTCATTCTGCTGCTTTTGTTCTCTTCAACTAGCACAAACGTGTGCGATTGCAACCCTTATCATTTCTTCCCTCCTTTACTTCGCTCTGTGCATATCCATATTTTTTCTAAGGCCCATAGTCAAAACTCTCTAGAGGTGGTCTTACTTTCACACAGCTTGCGATTGTCTACATTTTGTATTGTAATGCTTGGGTTAAAACATTCAGACACCTTGGCAAACTAAATCTTTTCCAAAGAACACTAGTCGCCCAGGAAAAATTAGTGTGTCCTAAGATCGGGTAGTATATACATAGATATGTACATAGTTCGATAGATTTGACTTTTCGAATTGATGGCAACCCTAGTAAAAAATATTTTCAAACTATACCTTTCTTAAAACTCTTTCGTTTAGCACTCATATTATAATATTTCATATAATTTGTGTATAAGTTAACATATTGGACTTTTCAAACTAGTGGCGACCTTCTCTTAAAATATTTCTATACTAACTTGAACTTCTTTTTTCTGATATTGTGATACATATTTCAACTAACTGATGATTTGAATTGCATTTTTTTAAATTGCGGCCTATTGTATAATTGAACAAATGGCGTATTTTTATATAGATGAGATCCCTTTTCAAAATATTTTCAAACTAAACATTTTTTAAACCTTCTTCGTCTTCCTTAGTTCAAGTTGAGATTGATTTCCTAAAGAGGTGGCAACCCACCCACATTTAGTTAAGAAATAAAACCTTAACTTCCGATTGATATCCATTTTTTGTCAAATTAAAGGGCATGCCCTGTTGGAGTGCAATATGGTTTCAGATTTTTTAAAAGTGTTGCCACCAGTTTAAAAATGGACTTCAATTCAAATTATTAAATAATTTTAATGAATTACTTATGACAATAAGAGTATCAATCGATATGGTAATGAAAAAGCTTTATTTTTTAACTATGTACATGTAGCAGGATTACCACCTGTTTAAAAAATTAATACGAGGATTAACTTATGTATTTATAGTACATTATAAAATATTTTTCTAAATTCTTCATTATTGAGTTTTCTCTATTAAGGTTTGTAGTTCATCCAGCCACCGACGGAGCGCTCTTCCGTAGCTGCCGTCCGTGTCAACATATGAAATTTCTATTTATAGAGAGAGAAAGAAGTAACGCCATGCGGCGGTGAGTTTTCGTTAACACGAGAATCTGGGCCTTGCAAAGAATCTGGGCCTTGCAAAGAATAGATCAATGCCTCGAGAAGCAAACAAATTTACCTAGAAAGAAGTTCAAGAAATTGAGTTTTCTCCAATTTAAATTTTTAATTTTTTATTGTATTTCACATGGCACACTTTGATTTAAAAGAAAAAAATCAGAATAGTTTTTGACACTTTCGATACCAGAAGCAACAACAAACATGTTTTATATGCCTTGATGCGAACCAATTTAAATTGTAACGAGTCGTAGTATACGACGAATCGTTTGTGTATTAAATTTGACGGACATACTTTTAAGTATAAATCGCGTATAAGTGAGTACTGCCGAAATTTACATACATTTTCTTACGCGCCACTACAGAAACCTTATCTCTCACCTCCCGACCTATTGTCCACCAAGTAGAAATCCGGATAAAAGTGAAGACACCAGATCGTGTCCCAATATCATTCTTGACTTAGACCGTGTGTATGGCCGGGCTAAGTGTAAATATTAAAGCAGCACTTAGCCTCGGGAATAGTGTAGAATCTTCTTTCCAAAGGTAATGATTTCATACTGTACTGGATCATTGAGAAGACACTTAAATATTCATTTCAGCTGCCAGAATTAGTATCACACCAACATCCATTTATCTCAATCTAGCGGGCGGCTTCCCCACGTATGAAGGTGCAAAATGATGGTAAGTATAGCAGCGCATCTAGCCCAGCCGAATAAATGAAAACTGGGGTGTATAGATCCAAAGTATCGTAATTGTGAAAGGCCTCACGAATCGCCAAAGGTCTGCTCGAAAGGCTATTTGGAATCAACTGGCTCTCCATTACCTCTCTCTCTTGCAGTGTTTTTTCAGTGTTTTCATCAAAACAAAACAAAAATGTTCATGAAATGTAGCCTGCAATGTCACTTTTCAAACGCAATTGGATTAGTGTTGCCAGCTGTACGTTTGGCTTAAACACCGCATAGTGACAAAAGTCAGCAGACACTTTTATTGAACGTTAATTAATAATTTGAAATGACCATCTATTTTTAAATTAGAAATTATGTCTGCATCTAAGTTTATAGTTCCTTAATTTTTATGTTATTATTTGTATACTTTTGTCTACATCATTTTTGTAGATACTATAAAAGATTCTTGTATCTTATTGTACTAATATATCCTCAATAAATTGAATAGAATTGAATTTTTCATATGACCCAATATATAATACTTACCACGGTTCTTCGCCCGCTATATCGCTCATGAAAATAGGAGGTTAAGAAACTCGCTGTATGTTACGTTCTTTTTTTTTAATTTGGAGCCCAATCTTATACCACAGGCGTCAAATAATAGTTTGCTTGAATTTTATGGCTGTCTATTTCGCCGTTGCTTTCATGAAAAAAAAATCGAAAGAAGAATCTGCAGAAATCAATTTGAGCAACTGCGTATTATTAAGAAAAATTTTTAGAATTCGCTACTGGCCCTGGGTATCTATTAACACAAAAGAGACCTGCAAAAAACGCCTAATTTATTTCACATGCATTTAAGTTATGGTGAGGAGAGTTCATATGGATGCTATTTTCAAATTAAAAAACAGCCCAAAATAAAAAAATACTAAAGCTGCCAAGTTGTGGAAAGAACCCAAAACACAGCGCTATGGAAATAATTTTGGTTAAAAGTTTGTAATGCTAACACTTTCTACTCTATATATGTATGTATAAAAGGATTTGGCAACATATACATATATTTATATGTATGTATGTATGTATTTATGTGTAAAAGAATGAATGCATAAAACATGAAGTTGAGCAAACATTTAAAAAAAAACAACTCACTCTAAACCGAATTTAAAAAACATGCTACGCCCCGTTACAGAGCAGCATTTGCCTAATTACTATGAAATTTCTATTCTTCACACTCTCTTCACTTGTCTGCTTTTGCTTTCGTACTTGAATAGAAATTCGTGTATATGCATGTTTGGGTGCGCCCTGCGGGAAATGTATCTAACTATAAGTTAACTTGAAGTTAATTAAGAAAGAACGAAAGGTTAATTTTATCTGCATATATTTTCTTCGAGGAAAACTAACTATATTTCTATGGCGATGGCCACGAAATAATCAAGGGTGGTTACAACTAGCTTGTAACTAACTACTTTTGGACATAAAATATCAATAAAAAAAACAAAATATTTTTTTGTTTTTTTACGTTTTTGTTTATTTAGTTTATTTTGTTACAATTTCATATTTGTAGGTGATCCCATGTTCGAACTCCGTCAAAATGATAGGAGAAAATGTCGATCCTCCTTTTATTTGTCCTCAATTGAAAAAAAGTATTTGTGAAGTGCAGAAAGAAAGTGCATTCAAAGTAAAATTTCTTGTTTAATAAAAAACAATCTACCGATTACGTCTGCATTACTCCTTCATTAAGTTTAGCTTTTTGTAGCTAACTACAAGTTATATATTTTATAGAAATCAAGGGAAAAAAAATTAACTACAAGTTTTTTTTATCAATTGATAATTTTTTTCTACAGGGTTATACGTATATACACATGTAAGTAGTATTCCCTTATTTTCGAAAATAATTTGTTTCTATTCACCTCGTTTAGCCACCCACCCAACATTCGCCAGACGGCAGCAACTACCACCGACATCTTCGATTTTTTTTTTATTTAGTAAATTGGAGTATATTTATGCATGTTTGTTTGCATGTTTGCATGCACACATGTGCACTTAAGTATGTATGCATGGGTTGGTACATTTTAAATGAACGAAGAAACTGATATTGTACTAACTCAAATCGCTGCACATCCTGCAGCTCTATTATGAATGCTGAACAAAGACATCTATTTTTTTTTTTTTTTTTTTCTCTACATACAATTCTTTCACCGTATTTATTTCTTATTTTGATGTGACACATGCATAAGTGCCTCATCAGCAGAATATTGTGACCGTTGTTCCTTCTGATTATGTCTGAAACAAAGCAAGCTTTCAGCCTCTGCCTCTTTGGCTTTAATTTTTGTTTTAGATTTCACTTTTACTTCTGCCCAGACTTTTTTGTTGCAAGATGTCAGCCAACATTCTTTTCTTTATGTTTGTACATATGTATGTACGTACACCCATGTCGCTTCACTTGTATTTTTTCTAAAGTTTTACTCACATCTCTTCACCACTTCATGCTCTTGGCTGGTGGCTGGTCTCCAACTTGCACTTTCTCGCAGCCAGCTTTTGTCTCCTTCAAGTTGTCAATAGCCGTCAGGCAAATGTCATCGCACAGCCTCTTGGTTCGCTTTGTCGTGCTGGGGCTAAGTACCTGCTGCGCTGCAAAAACCAAATCATTGGCTGTGACGCTTATCACCCGGCTATTTGCCGAGCACTTCTTTACTTAAGGCGACATTCAGAAGCATTTTGAAGGACACTGGTAGATTTCGTGGCAAGTGGGCTCTCGGTTGCATTTTGCATAAGATCTTGGAAACTGTTTCGAAATATTTGAAATTAAAGTAATGAATCTCATGAGTTATAGTATTCCTATATTTGGGCATTATATGCCGTTAGAAAAAAAAATAGTTAATTTTAACCCTAGGTAAAAAATTTCGTGTTGGTTGGCATTCGTTTGAAAAGGTCAAGCATTTGTTTTTAGTGCAAATTTAGAAGCAAAATTGAATAGCGCCTGACTATGTGTAGATATTTGGCAAGGTCTCAAAAATCAATTTTTTTCTAAAAATTTTAATTTTATTGTGGATTCCAGTACAATAGCAATCCAGTAAAATTTTTTGGTATCTATGGCTCGACTTGCAAAAGATATGTGAATTTGAGAAATTTTCTGGATATGCTTCCATATAAATATTTACATATACTAGTGTTCGCCCAGCGGTTGAAATTCAACCTTTTAAATTAAGGGGAGTTGAGGTGGGCTGAGCTGAGCCGAATTGTAGTGAAATGCGTTGAACAATATAACATAACATAACATAACTTAACATAACATAACATAACACAACGCAACACAATACAACACAACACAACAAAACATAACTTAGCATCATAACATAACATAACATCATAACATAACATAGCACAACATAACATAACACTATACAAAACAATAAAATACAACACCACACAACACAACCCACGCAACGCAATACAATACAACACAACATAACATGTTATTCTTCAATTTTTTCTCTACCTTTATCTCTATCTTTGTCTCTGCCGCTTTTTTTATACCCGAGCGCACTTGTGCACAAGGGTATTATAACTTTGTTCACATAACGGTTGTTTGTAACAGGCAAAACGAATCGAGATAGATATAGACAAATGTATATATAAATGATCAGAATGAAAAGAGAAATCGATTAAGCGGTGACTGTCCGTCCGTCCGTCCGTCTGTGCACACGATAACTCGAGTAAAAATTTAGATATCTTAACGAAACTTGGTACGTGCACTTCTTTTGGGCGTAGGACGGATGGTATTGAAAATGGAAATGGAATGAAATTTTAAGAAATACGAAAACTGCGATATTTTAGTAACTACTGAAGATAATTCACTCAAAATTGATACTTACAATGAGTTTCCGACGGAAAACATGAATATTATAAATTTTTGGAAAATGGGCGTAGCCACGCCCACTTATGGTTACATGTGTATATCTTGGTAACCGCTACACCAATTTCTTCCAAACTTGGCACAGTTAATGGCCTTGGTACAGCATACCAAATGGCCGAAAATTTCTAAAATCGGACAATAACCACGCCCACATCCCATATAACGGTAATTTCGAGAAATACAAAATCTTCGATAAGTCAGTAAATATTGAAGCTAATTTATTCAAAATTGATGGTTGCAACAATTCTTTACCAAGAAATACGTTTATGACAAAATTTTGGAAAATGGGCGTAGCACCGCCTACTTGTGATCACATATATGTATCGCGCTAACCGTTCTAGCAATTTGTACCAAGCTCGGTATGGTTATTGTGCTTGCCACATAAAAGCAAACCGTTGAAAATTGTTGAAATCGGACTAAAATTGAGGCCGCTTTTCATATAACGGTAAATTTCAGATATGCTTGAAATTTCAATATTTCGAAATTTAAGGACGCTAATTTACTTAAAATGTATACACCCCGGCTTATCATGTAGCGGTAGCTTTCGGAAAGGTGGAAAACATATATTTAATACTTGCGCCGGGTATTTAATGTTCGGCTCCGCCCGAACTTAGATTTTCTTACTTGTTATCTTTTCATTTTTATATCTTTTATATTTTATCACTTCCTTGACTGTAATACAGATCTTTATCTGTATTCGTTTCTTTATCTAAATATGCACCCACACCTTTGTTATCATATGAAGTATGTGGGTGTCACTTTTGAATTGATTTTTTCGCTTTATGTTAAACTAATTTGAAGTTTTAAAAATTGTCTGCACATCAGCATCAAAATACCTCTTTAATGATATATAATTGTTAATACCTAGAATTATAGTTTAGCCGTAAAAGGGGTGTAAAGGAAGCATCATTGCATATTTATATATAAGATCTTGTAACAGAATGTTATGTAAAATAAAAAAAATACCACTAATACTTATACCGCAAGGAGCTCTCTTTCAAATGAAACTGGTTTCGAATGTATGCGATAATTTTGAAAAATTTTATAAAATGACACCTTGCTATGTATATATATCAAATTCGATATGTAGAATCAAAAACAACGAATTAAAAATGGCGGGTATTTTTTTGGGTATCTGATAACAGATTTGTGATACTTTTTCGAAAATTCTAGAACCTTTGACTCAGTTTTTCTCTGATCCGAACTTGCTGGCTTTTCCTCAAGCCAAAATCATTAAAAAAAATTTGTTATTCGATAAGGGACAAATTCAACGAAGAACGGTGGGATTTTTATTACCATATCGCTACCCTCTAAACCCACTGAGGACCGTGAAACTCTCTTTAATATCCTTCCTTTAGACCTTAATAGTAAACTATAGACTGGCCAAAGTGCAGTCAAAATGTTCTGCCAAAGTGGAGTAACTTTAGGTTCGATCCATCAGTCCAGGGCTCCTCTTCTCATGTAACGCTACTGACTTAGGTTGGTTGTGGATCACTGGCTCATGGAAATATGGAAATATATGCCAGCGAACTATTACTGCCGCAATTGTTGGGACATCGAGGAAACTCATAGCGTCGAACACTTTTCCTACTACTCCCCAGCCTTGGCTATATTAAGGCAGCAAATGTCCACATCAATACCTTTTCCACGATTTTTTCACATCATAAAACTTGCGAATTGGTTATAACCTCAGGTAAACAGTCAAAATGAACTAGAAGCTGTCATCATCTAGGACCTGGATGATAATAGCCCCTTCAATCTAACCTAACTTAACGTATTCTCTGGTTCAAAAACAAATTTCAGTCACAAGCTTGAAATTTTAGCTTTGTAGCTTTTATTCATTTTAGAGACGAAAGTTTAGATTCTTGTGTGAAGGATGTCGACCAGCATTTAGTGTTTATATTGTATGTACATTAAGGTTCATCACTATATCCATACAAAAAAATATCGTTACTGTTTTTTTAATTTTTTTTCTTAAAACTCACCACCTAAGATAGAAAAGTCTAAGCTTAAATATTTTAAGTTTATAAATTTTATCAAAGGAATCTAAATAAAGAGATTTTTGGAGGTATTTTCAATTCGGTCTAGCTAACGTAAATCTTTACATTTGCGCAAATATTTTAGCGGGAATCTTAAATATAGTAAATTGTATAATTCCGGTGCAATGCTTACATTTTTTCGTGATTCGTCCTAATGTAGGTATGTATTTATAAAAAAAAATATCACTACAAGTAAGACTTGTTAACACACTAAGGGAGGTATGCACATTTGTATGCCGAATCCGGAGACAAACAATTTTACGTGAGGTGGTTTGTATACATACATACAGAAATACGTTTGAATATCAAATGTAATGCCCTACTCGCAAGATATCATAATTATTTCGGTTTAAAGTAAACCACTTCCTTATAAATAAAACAAAGACGTACAAATTTTTCATGATTTTCGTTCTTGCACACACATTCTTTTAAAACCTTTAGCAGCTATCAATTTCTTGAACTGAAAAACTTCAAAAATTAAATGAGTACTCAAACCACGTGAAATATTAATAATTACACTTTCTAGTATACAAACATATACATGCATATGTAAATAGAATTCATATCCTAAGAAATTTTAGGCTCGAGTTGTTTTGTTGCTGACAACAAATTCACCTCCTGCGTCAAGTTTAATTGCACACAAAAACACCCCAGCAAAAGCAAAAACACTTAACACGACGGCGACATGCACTTGAGTGCACAAAAGGACCCAAATGCACACATGCTCACAAGCACACATGCACTTGCCACCTCCACACGCCAATGCACACATGCAGCAGCACGCGCTCCCCTATGCACATGGCACCCTTTCAAGAACTCACACCACCCCTCACCGGCATGATGGGTTGCATAAATGCCCTTGTGTAGATGTAGGCGTAACTGTAGTAAATGTCGCGTTGGCTGCTGCTGCTTTCTGCTTTCTAATGCAACGCAACGCTAGTGCTATGCAGCGCTGCCAAGGTCTAGTGCAACGCCGTCCGTGCCATCAACCCATTCTCCACTGTGTTGGAATCATAAATACGCGCGCAGACATTGCATAGAATTTCAAAGCACAAATACAGCAACGTCCAATATACTGCAACCGAGTTTAGGGGAGCATTTTCTTGCAAGAAGAGGAGGAGAAGGAGGAGAAGTTGCTTACCACTTGGTTGTGGCTGGAAAGAGCTGCTGGCTGAGTGAAAGTGAAACGACGCCATTGCAGCGTAGGCAGCGTCTGAGTACCTGGTAAGAGGTGGTGGCGCGCGGGTGGCAGGCCTACGATGTGGGGCCGCAGTATTACTATCGTTGATGCCAACGTGTTGTTTCGTACGCTTTGTAAAAGTAAAAAACACCACGCAAAGTCATCTCCGGCTAGTGTGGGCAGCGAATGCTCATCAGTGGCACCGTAGCCCAGAAACAATGGTTGCTTACGAAGGGCTGCCTGCCGACTTTTAAGGGGTACATCTTGTTGGAGCACAGCGTGATTGCAGGCAAGAAAAAGTTTCAATTGTATGAACAATGCGAAATCTGGAAGGGATTCTGCAGAGAGCGAGAAGGAGCGAAATGCAAGACGACTGCCCGCCGCAGCAGAGAGGCCACTTGAAAGGAGGCTTACATTCCGCGCGAATGCGTTGCAATGCATCCAACCCAACTAGGCGCGAGCTATTATGGTTGTTTGCCCTCATTTGGGGTTGCGGCCGTCTTATGCGCACTCGTCGCGTCTACACGCTGTACGTCCTTAGCAGCATGTCCTTCAGACGTTGCAGCGGCAGACATGTCTACTGTTGGTAAGTCGTGATGCGCTCATTAAACCGGCACAAAAAGCGGCAACCGGCAAAGGGTTGATAGTGCAAGTGCATTCATTGCCAAGGCGTCGAAGAAAGAGAAAGTGGAGGTACTTAAATATACCTCCGTTTATATGTATGTGCACACATGCTTATGGGTAAGTAAATATACAAAACGTTTAGAGGAGTTATGGGGATGTATGTAGTTGTCGCTGTTAGCAACCCCTAAGTGTGCTTAGACTGCAAGTAATGTCCCCCCGTATGCGCTTTTGCATTACTACTGCTTGGCTTATTGGTACGGTGACCATTCGTGCCGATTTTGGCGGCACAGTAGGTACCGATTTTGAGAAAATTGTCCCGCTGAATATTTTTTAAAAGTCGAATTTGTACCGATTAAATCCCGTTTTTCGGTGTTTTCTTTATTAATTTGACAAGAGTCTCCCTGTACTTTGATCCAAAAACAATTTTTCGTACAAACGTGGCAACACTTGTTATCACAAAAATCATAGAATATAAGGGAGTCACAAACATGCCAGCATCCTTATTTTCTGTGATTTTTGGTTATGTTTTATTCCGTCATACTGGTACTCTCGCTATATTGTAGTCATCATTCTTGCAAAAAAAAATTTAAGGGTTTTATTTTTATTTGCTAATTTTATTTTTCTTTTTAATTCACTTCAACTCCAATTCAACTTCAATTTAGGGAAAATATAAAAAATAATACTAATTCCCTCAAAAATTCATGGATACGAAAAATACAAGCAGGGAGAAAATATTAATAGGGAAGAGAAATTTAGCATTCTCCGAAAATTAGCACAATTCTACAAATTTCATCAAATTTTTGAGTTTTTTAATTAATTTATTAGAAACATTCTGAGTATACAATTTTGTAGCCCA
>NW_023459330.1:0-37436 GCF_013731165.1 Rhagoletis pomonella | reverse complement strand
GTATGTACGAATATGTTTTACTACATTTTTATTGCATGTCAAAATTCACTTAGCATTCACTGCCTAATTGAGGGTGAGCTGAATTAATGAGCATTTAAGAATTCTAATTAGATGTCTCACCCTGGCGCTTTCACTTGTTAGTCCTGAACTTTTTGAATAATTATAAAATTCACACAGCCTAATGCAAATTGCCTAATGCGAATGCCTGGCTGGACCAACCCAAAAATGACGACAATGCAAACAAGCGTATTTGTTATTGTAAAAATGTTGTTTTGAAGGAAAACTATTTCGTATATTTATTTTGCACCGGCTGGGCGCCACACTTTGTTACGTTGACGGCAGGCAGGAGGACCCAATTGACGCCAAAGCGGAGGGAGTGTGAAGTACATACATACATATGTAAGTATGTATATGTATATGTATTTGTTAGTTATTTGCGACGCATTGCAAAGTCAGTCACGTGAGGTAGTGTTGTAAATAAGCGAGCGCACAGGACTCACATCCTGCAAAACATATTTACAGTTATACATACATACCGACATACATATGTACATCTGCATATGAAAGCAACACGTAATTTTTATGTTCGTTTAATCGGTGCTAGCAGGAAATGGCAGCGACGAAAGAGTCCAAAAATAAGGAAAGAAAATGGAAACAAAGGATATTTTTTTCGCTATACAAAAAGTAGTCCCGGCTTGAGTTGTGTGAGCAATGTAAACAAACCAAAAGCTCTTTTCGAGGAGTTAGCTTTTTCTCTATCTCTCTCTCTCTCTCTCACGTGCTCCTTTTTCGCTATCTATGTATATGGAAAGTCCTCGGTGAGCATCCTTTGTCGCTCGCTCTTTATTTCAGATATTTTTGTTTTTACTTTCTAGTCATTCCTGTTCATTGCTTCCAGTCTCCGAAATTTACTGCCCAAGCGGCTTATCAGCAACGTTGCGGCAAAAGGATGTGATGAAATTTGCTTTTGCACAGTTCGCGTTTGTTTCTTGGAGCTATTGGTCGCAATTAGCGGAAGATTTCGAAATCTGTGCATAACGGTAAACACCCAATTGTCAAGTGTCCAGTGGGAGTTAAAGAATTTTTGTGGAAGGCGAAGGATGCTGAAAATGTTTGAATGATTTATAAAAGTCTATCATCGCCGGAGTTATTAAATACGAAGTGCCAAATATACTACATACATACATATGTACATACATATTTATATGATTAATTGAAGCTTGACTTCCATGCCAAATGCAACACTGTCTTGCAATAAAAAAAATTGTGTGCCAAAACAACTCAGTGTGCGTTTTCAAGTCCGACGGTATAACAAAGCTAGAGCAAATGCAAATGCAAATGCAAATGTGAAAGCAGAGAAAATAAATATTTTAACCTGGCGTTAGTTTGAGTGAAGTGTTTTTGAAGCAATTAGAAAAGTTGGGAAAGTGTTAAGTATCTGACAAATAATTTGCATTGCATTCCAAATGTCAAGTCAGCTTGAAAGCAAGAAAAGTGTTTGAGTGCAAATAAATGTGGAATCGTAAGTGAATAGCCTTGAAAATCGAAGGTCTTTGAAATTTGTGTATCCAAATAAATAGATGAACGCTTATTCGCTTTCACAAGGACCTGGATTACCTTGTAAAGCCACTACCGAAGGATTATCGCACACTTCAGATCAGGTAATGTATTGCGAAAAGTATAAAAAATTTACAACAATTTAATATGTTTACTGTGACTACCGAAATCGAATAAAATTACTACTTTAATAACTACAATATACAGTTTCAAAGCGCAAGCCTTTCCTCTGACACTACTAGTACACTAGTAGTATTATCAAAAAAAAAACAAATTGTTGTCATCATCATATCTTTTCATAATAATTTGTACCTCCTCTAATACACTCACACACTTCGCCAACTAAGTATTTAGCCCAAATAATGCAGCAGATTGAAATCCACAAGCGTAACAGTTTTGTGATGACGACGCCTTCGGGAAATCTTAGTGAAGTGGAAATAATGGTGATGTTTCTCCCTCCTCCCCTTTCATGCCTGTTATACCGTTGCTTTTGTATTTCTCCCGCTGGTTCTTTTGTTTTATTTGAAAGAAAATGGACTGCGTGCCTTTATATGTTTCCTTCCATTCTGTATTTCCCTTTATCCTTTCCACTGTTTCCATTTTGTGTCTGAGCTGCAATGAACCATGGAGTGTCCAAGTGCTGTGCAATATTCGCCAACAATTTATGCTTATTGGTTCTAAGTGGCAAAAACTGCTTACAAACAAAAAATTGATGCTGTCGCAAGCGAAATTGCTTTGATATTCGTTTTTTTTTCCAATCTCTTGTGCTGAGCTGACTTCTTTCGTTTATACTTTCATTGGCATGCAATCATAAGAGTTTTATTTCTACTCCGGGTATTGCGCTCTCACGAAAAGGACCTTAATGCCGAGTTGATTATAACCCATGTATGACCTTGCAAGCATGGAAATGCGTGTGATATGTTTGGCTGTGTACATGTGTATGTATGAAGTTTTTATATCGTAATTGACCGTGTGCGTACTATTTTTATTTCTTTCATCTCATTTACCTATCACTAAATATCAGCAAGAAAATATCAAATGTCATTTCTCGAAAAAGCTATCCAAGCATAAAGATTTGCTTTTAGATAGACATTGCATGCTATTCCTACCTTCTAGACTAGGTTGTGCTCTATCGACGAAAGTTTAAAGAGCTTTCTAGTCTTAGTTGGTTTAATATTCATCCATTAGTCTCCTTAAATTAATTCTATATGCTTTCAAGACACCCAAGTTCTGATTAAAAAAAAAAAATGTTTTTCTTCATCTGTCACATATTTTGGTGGTTAAATCTATATATTAGCAAAAAATTCGTCAACTGCCAAACCACGGAGGCATTTTCGAGAAGAACCTCAAGGCAGCAATTGATGAAAATTATTTTTACTAAACTTGCCTATTAACAGATGTGTGTCGACAAGAGCAGTGTTGCATTGGAAGTTGGTACATAGGGTATATAAAAATCCACTGACTTATCAAACCGACCTCGAACTCAAACTTATATTTACTTATAGAACACATTTTTGTTAAATAAAAAATATCAATTTTTTTTTTTGCGAAATCTAAAAGCCAACTCGAAATAAACAGAAAAAGCTTATAAAAACCATATGTATCGCTGCGAAAGCCGCTGTAGTCGAATGGTAAGATGAGAGACTACCACCCAATTGAACCCGGGTTCGGTTGCTCCAATTAATATAAAAGGGTTTGTCTTCTGGCGACCACCGTTAGAGAGATAATGACAGTTCTTAAAAATCAGAGCTGCTCAGAAAAATTAGAACTGAAGCAGAAATATTTATATGAACCTGATTTTTGGGGTAATATGGATATGTGCTTATATTTTTCATTCAGTTTGCACCAATCAAATAAAGTGCAGAATAATAATTTTAACCAGGTAGCCTAATAAAAAAGAAGGTGTGAATAGCTACTTATTATATTTTGGCATTGCGCATGAAGAGTTGAATCTAAAGGCTGGTTTTTACTATGTGAAATTCAGTGGCATTTGTCGTCAAAAAGAAAACACATTGTCAAATGAGATCAAAAAGCGGTCGATTGATTTGGATCAGGATAGGTCTTTAGTCGTGTACACACGCTTCGAAATCGGCTAACTGTCAGTTTTTGGCCCATAATGATATTATGGCAAAGGTATGGATAAAGGAGATAAAGTTGTGTCAAAATATGTCGGCAAATTTTGGTGTCAAAATATGACATAGTTAAAACCAGTCTTATGGCATGGGAGATAATATTCTGTTATATCGGCGCAAAGGTGAAAATACATAGTATGTACTCTTATATGACTAGTCAACCCATCCATCAATACCATCTATCTCCACATCAATATGGAGAATCCTGCTTTGTAGCTTGTAAAAATAAGAAACATAAAATTATTCTCTGCTATAAGTGGGCAAATTTATTATTAAAAAAATGTTTATTACTTTGTCCGGAACAATCATAAAAAATATTTTAAAATGCTCACGTAAGATATCCTAATGAACTGGTTGCTGGCTGTTCCGATGGATGTTCCACGGTTTGAAGAGTTTTCAGGTTAACAGCAACTACTTACTATGCCTAACTGCGCATACTATAGTTCCGTATACGGAATAGCGAATTGGGGCTGCGAAATCGACATCGATTTTTGCAAGTAATTTATGTATCGAGGCAAAATCTAGAGCTCAGAACATCGAGTGGTTGTGCGTTGATGAATGCACTGAGCAAACAAGTCTTTTCTTTGGCGCCACTAAATTAAACCTGAGGAAAAATACCAAAAAAATGTGGATTACGATAGTGTGCACATTTTTAGTTCCACCAGATTCCTTTGTCGTGGCGTTTTCAGGAGCATTTATGTAATTTTCCGTTAGTAGACGCTGAATGATTCATCGTAAAATTAAGAGCGTTGATTACGCACTACCTTAAACATCCTTTTCAAATGCGTCTTTTCTCTTTTGCAAAATACGATGGGCTGTTTTAGTAGCAATTGGCCGGCTCACAGTGGTCTGTAATGAAAAAGTGGGGTACAAAATAGCGTAGAGCTTCGAATTCTTAACCGATTTGATAAGCGGTGGTAAACATTTCCTTCCACATACATATATACAATGTGCTCGAAATGTCAACAAAAAAAAAAAAACTATTTAAAATCGATGAGATTTCTTAGCTTCTTGTAACTTGCACTAAGACGTAATACGCTAAAAAACTCCATAGCTAAAATTATTGTAAATATAAAAAATTTTAAATTTTGGTGAAAATTTATTTATAACGTTTGAAATTTTTTGTACATTTTTTTCGTTTTGGGGTAACCCTATAATTGGGGGCACAATAGACCTACCCTAACCCTATAATTGTAATTATAAAAATAAGAATTTTTTATTTGATTACCGTTTAAAAATTTTCGTATTTAAATCAAGTGAAAAATTAATATTTTCATTATACATACACTACACATAATGGAATGATGACACTGTTTGTATATGCACTTCTGAAGGGAGGTCTGCGGCGATACATTTGCATTTGTATCGTCGAATTAAAAATTGAAAAAAAAGGTGTTGCTTATATATTATTCGATAAAAAGGCTTTTTTCTATTAATGGATACCGTTAGGCTGACGAGTTTCTGTTTAAAAAAAAAAAACTTTTCATAAAACTATATTCAGAATTGGCGTTGAAGTACAGGTGTGTCCCTTTGATACGAGTATAGATATTGCGATTTTTAAAATGGTGGTATCGTAGTTATGTGAATATGCATACATATATACACACATTGGTGTGCTTTTACTTATACAACGTCTTTCAATGCAATTTTACCCAACTAAATAAATGTTCCCAGTTGAACTGTTCACCTATTTTTTTTAAATACATATTTATATTCAAATTGAATTTTCTGTTGCTAATTTCGTTTTTTACCTCTCACACTAACTATTCAACAATTCTATTCCTTTCTTGTTCACAGACGCGTGTACCACCAAGCAGCACTCGCAATACGCCATAGCATCTTCTCACCGGAGTCCAATACTTAAGACCGTTGCATAGAGAACGGCGACTTTATCGACAAACGCAGCGCCGTGTTTTATAAACTGGCGAGAAAGTTTGCGCAGCACGTACAAAAGGACGGACGCACGCATTCGCCGCATACGCCACAACACCATTGCCGAAAACGAAACGAGTGTATAACGAACTTGGAAACTTTTCTAGAATACTCAGTGCATCAGTCGTTTTTTTTTTTTTTTTTTTTTTCATTTTCGTTCGCCTGACTCAAAAAACATTAACAAAATAGAGGGTAATAGAAAAAAAAGTAACGCCCTGCACTGCAGTTGTTGCGCTTGTTGTTAGTGGTGGTGCCATTGTCGCGCGCATTACAGCGTTGAAAACTTTATCTCAACTGGCACAGCCATCATTGGGGTGGAGGAGTTGCGCAACGTACGCGCACCGCGCCAACGACCTTGCAACACTAATGTGGCGCGCACTTTGTGTGGTTTTTTTTTGTAATTTCCTTCTAACAGAAATGGGGGCAACAATGTACGCGGCACTTCAAGCAAGTTGTGTGAGTTCATAAACTGTAGGCGAAACGAGTAGGGTGGAACTGCAAAAGAATAAATTAAGGCGAGAGCAGCTGGGCAACAAAAAGCAAGTTTAAGTGGTTTTTCAAAGCAAAATGGCAAGGTGGTTATTGGTAAACAGTAGTATATTAGCCGGTATATGGCTGTGTGCAACGTTGCTGTTGCAGGCAAGGCATGGCGACACAGCGCCCACTCACCATTTGACGGTCAGCGTTGAGGGCAATACACCCACGCTGATAGTAACGTCGGCGGAAATTGGCATCACGCCAAGAACACTGCACGCCAGCACGAGCACCACGGCGGCTGCAAAAGCCACGACTGCCAAGGTTGAGGCGGCTGCAAGCGCAATCACAGAGCGCCGTAACATTGATGAGCTCGGCAGCAAAGGAAATGTGCCGAAACTGAAAGGCAAATCATATAAATTACATTATGGAAAAAAATGGCAACACGCGGCCAAGGAGAGGGAGAAAGGTAAGGTGAGGGTATTGAAGACACAGGTCGCATCCATGAGTTCAACGGAAGCGCCTATTGCAGGCTCCACAACAGTTTTGCCTAGTCGATTGGTCGAAACTATAACCACAAGCACCGATATACCTATACTTACCACACACACTACAAACCCGACTACAGTTGAGAGTGAACAGCACTTTGAGCAAAGTACAGAAGTCGCGACTACAGTCACAGCAAATATCGCAAAGTCAAGCGAGGGCGCATTGCCCTCAGAAAGCGTTATCGTCACCAACGCGCCATCGCTAGTTGGCAGCCATCGCAACGCACTCAACGGCGACGACAACGACAACGACGACGAGGTAAGCACGCCGGGCGCCATTGTGTCTGCGGCAACTGGCAACTTGCCACGATCCACGGAGGCGGCAACAGCAGTCACCTTGGCACCTACGAATGCTGCAGTCAGCAGGATTACAGCGGGAAGCCCCATTGAGAAGTCAGGTGCGGCTGCGGAGCTAAAAAGCTTCCGGGGTAGTGGCACGGAAGTAGACGACAAGAGAGCCGCAGAAGAACTGACTGCAACGACCGCATTTATGGAGTTACATGACACCACAGCAGCGTCAACTACTAAAGAAATATCCATACCGGCACCAAGAACAGCAGCACCAAATACAACAGCAGCAACTACATCAGCATTGGCAGTTACGACAAAGCCAATCTCGGCGACTACAGCAAATGCGCCGATGATTGCAATCCAAATTGAAACGTTGCCAAAGGCGATAACGGCAACGATAAAAGCAACAGAACAAATAACTACAGCAGCCGCAACAGCTACAAGCGCACTTCCTACCAACAACACCAAGCATCAAACAGCAAAAACAATGCCAACAACAACCATCGAATTTCCGATAGCTGATGAAGTTGCTGGTGTCAGTCAAAGTACTTCGACAGTACCAACATCATACAACGGTAATTCTGTCACCGTCAGCGCAATAATGGAAATGAGCTCCGTCATCGTTGGCGATAATCTGCCTCAAACGCCCATTCCACCAGCGCGCAACACAACCGCTGCAATAAGGCTACCCAAGATGAACGTCAGCACGGCGACAACCAGTGTGGACATGCTGCAAGAGGCAACTACTTCAATTTCAACTACGACTAAAAAACCTGAACACCCATCTGTTGGTACAACAAAAAGTGTGCAGACAATCCAAACAACAGCGGAGGTAAGCACGGACAGCGGCATCATTTTTATTGACGATGTGTCTGATAACCGCGAAGCCAAGCGAAACGAGTCGGAGGGAGAGCTACAAAACGATGAAGCCAATATTGGCAGACACGGCGACGTAAAGGATACCAGCAGAGGCACAGACGCAAACAATTCAGGTACGAGCGATAGTGATGGCATCATAAAACTTATTGACTTGGAAAAACATGATTTAAAATCGATTTCGAAGGCGAAAAAATTACGCAACGGCAGCAAGAGTGGCGATGTTGACGCCGCGGACGATGATGATGGCCATGATGGTGTCAAGAAAACAAGAAAGAAGCAACTAACCGATAAACATTACTTGCTCGTGCCTGATCTCAGTGTGAGCGAGGAATTTCATGTTGAAAATATGACCGCCCCCGGGACAATAAAAACATCGCTTGTTGACACTGTGGATGATTTAAAGAGCGCAAACAAAGCCACCGAAAATGGCAATAACGGCGGAAGTGATGTGTTGACGAAAACAATGCCGAACATTGGCGTGAAAAATATTTCCACTAGCAGCACACCAGCACCAACGTCTGCATCCGCACCACACCAAAGAGCAAATATAGAAAACTCTACGGCAGCCACACCCACGCTAAGACCAGTACACAATGGCTATTTGGGTCCCATTCTCATGGAGGAGATGCGGTTTACGGTTAAGCACGCAAACCTGAAACCACAACAACACCACGAGTCCACCATAGAATCACAACTGCGTGACGGCCGCATTGTGGAGATCCTTGCGCCCACCGCACTGGTGGAGCAAACCACTGCTGCGCCGGCGATGACATTGAATAGAGCGGTGAAAAGCGATCCAATAAGCGCAACAACTTCAACGCCAGCGCCTGTTTCAACCACTTTTGTACACGTACCTTCGGAAAAGAGTACACCCATGTTTTCTACGACTGTGTTCCAGGTTCCAGAGACATTGATCAGCACCACACGTCTGCCGTTGAGCACGAAAACCACGCACGGAGGTGAGGAAAAAACATCAAAACTATCGCAACATAAGCAGAAGCAGCAACAGTCGCGAGCATTTTCCAGCACTCCCAAGAGGTTGGGCGATGAGCGAACGGAGTCAAAAATATCTGACATTCAAGTGGAAGTCTACGATTCCACAGTGGACTCCATTGTATCATCCACAAATTTCAAGGATAGCGATGGCTTTTACGCCCTACCACTGGAAGCTGAGGCGGATGCACACGGCGGCACAACTAAGCCACCAGCTGCGCCGCAGGAACGCTTCACCCAATATGTAGTGGACAGGGCCGACTATGCCACACAGGAGTCAAGTGTGGCCCCACATTTAAGTGTGGCCTTCGGTAAGCCCGAACCAGCAGCAATCGAGATACATATTAACGTATCTGAGGGCATCGGCAATGAGAGCGAAGATTTAGAATTTTCATATCGGCAGCCAGATTACACAGGCAGCAGCTCAAGAACCAACCCCATAGATGAACTGATGGCCAAAACCGCTAAAGCTATTTCGATGAAGCCACTTTCTTCGGGCAGCAATGATTCCGCTGCTCGAGAAAACGTTCAACGTGGCGATGAGATTTTAGTTGTAGAGATAATCGATACCGGCGACAATAGCACTGAGGGTGCGGTTAGTGCTGAAAATGCCAATCCGATATTTACATTTCGCTCAGATTCCGATTCGGATATTGAGCTGAAGGATATCAAATACTTTCCACCTGAGGTCAAAGTGAAACCGCCACAAATGTCCGACGAACTCTTCTTGGCAGACCTAAAGCGAGAGAATGCGCTGCCAAAACCACCTTTGCCCCCACCTCCTCCGCCGCGTAAGCCGACCATAGATCGCGACTCGGACACAATTTTTTACATTTCCAACACCGAAGTAAAGGTGGGCGAGTCTCTACCCACCGCAAATACAGATTATGAGCAACAACAACAGCAGCAACAGTTGCGGAAAACCAGATTGGAAAATCAATTCTTTCCGGCAAACTACTTAGCCAGCACACGTCCGAACGCTGCCAGCATGGACGAACGGTTGTCGCTGTCACCGCAACAGCATCACTATGAAGAAGACATAATTCTTTCGCCACTACGCAACACCGCCGATTCACTTAAGATATTTCGCAATCAAGGCGATGAGGCACCCCCTTTAGACGTTACCTACATTGCCGAGTCGGTGGTGGAAGTGGAGCAGTCCTCAGGTGCTGGTCCCACAACCACATTTTCAGCGGCTGCAGCGCCCTCACTGACGCCAGACGTCATCATACAGCCAGCCATATTGCCAGAAATGTCGATTGGTGTGCCAGTGATAGGTGAGCTGCCGCCGCAAATTGAACTCAAGGAAATCGATTTCATGCCCGACGAAGCAAACCAGCCGCACTCAGGCATGTACGAGAACAACATGCTGGAGGAAAATGGCAATGGAAATGGCAATGACGTCGACAGACTCGTGGAGTCTTCCGTACAGTATGGTGGCGATCTGATAGACGAGAGCGCCGGCGGTGGAGGCTTTGATGGAGTCGAGGGTTCTTATCCGTTTGGCAATCCAGCAGCACTGCACAACAACAAAGCCCACCATGCAGCCGACTATGCGCACTTCACGGTGAACCATGGCATAAGTAATCTGCGAAAGGATGAGCTGAGCGCTGATGTGGCGGGCTCCGGTGAGATGCTGGCGGCGGGCCAAACAGCCGCAGCGATGCTAAATGCCATGGAGAACGGTGAACTAAAGGAGTTACTAGCTCGTAGCGGCAACGATACGTACCCTTTGTCGATGCTTGCGAATGCCAGTTACGCTGGAGCATCCACTGAGCGTATGAGCAATGCCACCGCCTACTCGGTGTTGGAGGAACCGAATGCAATCGAGTTGGGTAAGTTGAAAACAAGCATGAATACCTATGTACAAATATGTACATAAATAAAAACATACATACATATGTAAATATTAATTTCTTTGAAGACCCCTCTTAGTTGACTTTAAAAATTAATCTCTCTTTGCAGTATTTAAAAATCATAATACGCTGGTACTTGGAGTTTTCATTGTACTGCTGCCGGTTGTACTGACTGTCTCACTGACTTGTGCCATGTGGTAAGCATAGAGCGAAAAGCCTTTTGTTATATTCTATTCATTATTTCAGTATATTTGAGATGAAGTACAGCGAGTTATACAAAGTGGTTGCATTTTTTCTAAGTCAAATGTTCTAAGAAACAGACTAATTTGGTGGGGTTCCAGAGTAAACATGCATGTGTATGTATATGTATACAAATGTGTAGGACAGAAGGATTTTTAGAATGTAAAATGGCAATATAACGTATGCGGAATGAAATGTGGACAATTTCTATGCAGACTTTAAAAAAAAAATCCGATAAACACAAGAGTCAAACTAAATTAATTTACTGCACAATTTTGCCTCTTGCTCTAACTAGCGGTGAAGTTCGGGTAGTCAAAAGGTCGGGAAGGTGAAAGCCCACAAAGCTATGGGATTCGGCGGAATATGCATGCTCATACTGAAACATTTGGGTCCTGCAGGAGTTATTTATTTTACCAAGGTCCTCACCCTGCCAATGGCCACTCTCGTCACTCCAGACATCTTTCAAATGGGGAGAGTGGTCCTACTGCTCAAAAGGGAAAACCAGCCAACAAAGCAGAGTCTTATGGTCCGACAACCCTCCTTCTCCCGGTACCGAACACACTAGAGGCCTCGCTACTCCCCCATTATACGAACCACCTCATCCCTGCGAAGCATCAGTATGGTTTACGTAAAGTGCACCATCCCTGCAAGAGAACATTTCTAGTAGCGTTAGATATGTCAAAGGCGTTTGACACCGTCAGTCACTCCACGCCACTAGAAGACATAGAGGTTTTCTCTCTCCCACAAAGACTCAAACGGTGGTCAGCGAATCATCTGAGTGGTCGACACTCCCAGGAAATAAAACGGGGGGTTCCACAGGGTGGTGTCCTTTCTCCACTACTTTAATATTTCTAAGCTCCCTCAACCACCAGACGGAGTACCAATTGTCTCTTATGCTGCGAATGGAATTGATGACTTGTGCTCGAAAGTAAACGGTTACCTCTCCGAGCATTCTCACTTCTTCACTGCAAGGAGCCTAACTCTCCCCCCTACAAAATCCTCAGCTGCCCTCTTCACCACCTGGACGAAGGAGGTCAGATTGCAGCTGGGTATTCACGTCGATGACGAACCAAGTCCGATGGAAAGTGACCAGATGTCTTCTGATATCGTCACAACACCACTTGCATGACGAAGCGCAAATGTTCCCCTTTAAGTGGCACAACACAATGCTCTGCAACCAATACTTAGTAGGGAGCCACAGACGTGGACAGCCGAACAGACACTTGCTTACAGCGGAGCCCTCGCCAAGGCACATCAGAAGGCATCTATACGTACTTACGGGCGAATAGGTTCATAAAGAAAGCTCAGAACCGGACAGCATATCGACAGGCCTCAAGTTACTTAGACTCCAGAACTGACTTGGGCAAGTCCGAGCGTCGTTTGCCAAGGGAGACTCTGACCACATTAGCCCCACTTCGCTCTGGCCACTGCAGCAGGTTGAACTCGTACCAGTGCAAACTGGATACATATGTGCCCAATCAGTGCCCAGCATGCGGAGAGACACCCCACGACTCGAAACATCTCTTCGCATGCGCACTAAACCCCACTCAACTGACGCCTCTGTCCCCATAGACGGACCCTATAGAGGCTGCACGCTTCTTGGGTCTCATGCTAGTTGATCTTGACGACAACGATTCAGGCTCTTGGTGATCTGGGCGGGTTTGTTGTAGCCGCTACATTAAACGTGTTAAATTATACACAATTTTATACACTGAAGATAATGTATTTTGTAAGATAATTATGCCTCCATTTTCGACCAAAACACGTATTTGTCGAAAAATGTAACAACTCGTGAGATTTGCTCATAAAAATAGATGCATACAGTAAAACATTTTTTAATCCTTTAAAGCCTTAAAGCATTTGCAAGTATGTCGCCGCTGTCAATGGTAAAAATAGCCCCAAGCTTCAAACCCTTTTTCCACACTCCAAGATTGATTGCTTTCACTTTCCGGTCTGGGTATTTGGCGCCAGCTCTGTGCACCCTTTCCTTTACGCTTCGTGAGACCGTAACCAATTTGCAGCTGAGCCTTTGGCTAAGCATTGTTACACGTACATAGAAGTATATATGTACAAGTATATGTATGTGGATGATACGCCTGGTTGCTTGTCACAATGCTTCTGCGCCCACAGTCGCATGGCAACCGCGCCAACAGCAGTCAAGTTGTCTGCAACAAATCGCCGATAAGTGCTGAGCAATGTTTTTGATATTCAATCAGGCTGAAGCAAATTACACTTAAACTATTACTTTGACTGGCTGGAGTAGCAATTACTCGCACCTTTTCGCAGGTACGTGTGCTCCTCTTTGCCGTTTCTAAGGCAACTTAAATTGAATAGAGTCAAACAAAAAGGGGCTGGGTCAGCCGTCGAAGAGTATGAAGAATGGCTTGAGCTTTTTAAACTGCTTCAATAGAACTTGTTTACCCACTTTTCTTATCGTTAGTTAAATTCAAATCTTCAGGAGTTCGATAAGGTGCCTTTGAAGGCAGAGTTCACTGCTATGAACTTCTTCTTGTCTTTGGGTTAGCAGAACAGGCCGTGAGACTTCAGCTCAGGCTAGGTTTAGTAGACGTGTGTAAAGACTTAACCGTAGTGAATTTCCTCTGTTAGTGCCAGAAGGAGAAAGACCCCACTAGATCGCCCATTGCACAGTGGTTCAAAACTGTCATTTACTGTTCATAATTCTCCGGAGCCATCATTTTTTAATCAATCTGATAAATGTTTTTTTACGAACGCTTTTAAAATTTTCAACAGGCCAGTTAAGCCCGATTTTTCAATTTTTGTTTGACTATAATTAGCTTTTTTTAGTGCAAAATGTAGTAAACGTAGCAATTTTGAAGAAAAATATTACTTTTTTTCGGTGAATAAATGTTACATAAAAATAACTAGTTGCGAAAACAATTATAGAGTTCCCCCAAAAAGGAAAACAATTTGAAATGTTAAAAAAAACTGTCACCATCTTTTTACCCCAATCATTTCAGCCGAGAATACTTGTTGGAATAGTCCATCGCTAGAAACTCACGAAGTGCATTAATTCCCTAAGTATTCATAGTTGTCCCGTTTGGTCCGTATGTATGGCATACTCGTCAATTTTTCTAGATCGAATGTCCAAGCCGTGTTGGTTTTCTCAACGGCTACTGCCTGGGAAATAAAATAAGAGTGACGAGACGCAGAAAATCTTCTATGCGGCTTTCCCAAATAATTTTCTACTTTATTATTTTGAATCCTAATGCTCTTAGAGAAGCTCGGCTGTCTTACTTATCGAGTCGCGCCTAAAACAATCACGTCTAAAAAAATCGAATCGCTGCTTAAAATAAACAGTTGCTGTATCTAAAGCACCTTCATCAGCTTTATCCATCTTCGAGCTGTCGGTATTAATTAGAAATCCTGAAACAGAAGTTCTGAGAGGACATAATTTCGAAAAAAACTGGGAAGGACTACAATAACGCAATTTATTTTTTTGTTTAGAATTGAGTTGAGCCTTGTCACTAAAAACTGTTTGTTTATGTCGTCTCCTTCTAAGGACAGGTCCAAGCATATGCACTTAAATAAGTCCTCAAAACTAAAGTTCGTCTTTTAAAGCGTCATTCGTTTCTGCAATTTCTACCTACGAGTACATACTCATATTTCTAGCAATGCTGCCCAGTTCGTATCGTATTTGACAAATCCGCTCTTTTATCCTAACAAAGCATACTGAATGGCTATGCAATAAATTTCCCTCTTATTTTTCATTTACTACGCAAAGTCGAAATTGCGAGCATCTGCGGGAGCACGTCCTTTCCTTCCGTTGCCTTAGCACTTCGGACAGGTGTGGGAATTGTATAACGACCACAAATAAATGCAGGTTAAGACATCTTTTTCGACGAAGACAACAGATAGTGTTGTAAACTAATGCGCTGCTCAACGAAGTTGGGAATGGCAGAAATGGGGAAAATAAACCCACAATGCTACGCCGTATTAGCCACAACAGCTGGTGGTTGGATAACAAAAAAGGTAGAGGAAAGGTGTGCGCAAACAAAACAATGTGGTAAGCGGGGGCGAAACTTATGTGGTTCTACAGATTCACTTTAACTCAGGACAAGCAGAAGAAGGCGAGGCGTTGAAAAGCGAAAGCGTTAGCGTGAAACAAATGCGATGCCACTTGAGTGACTGATATTTCTGTAATACACCAGTACAAGTATTTTGCAGTTCCTTATACTATTTGCTTATTGTCAGTATTCATGTGTGAGTGAATTTAATCCAGCGTCTTAGCGCCGTTGCGAAGCTGTGAAAATATACATATATGGGCATTCGACCACGTCGGGTTTCGGTCGCATTGCAGGACGTTTTTTTTGACTTTGTCTAATGTACATATTAATTTGAAAAGAAAAAAATGAATAAAAAGTTTTGCAGAATGTAAGGGTCGCCTTTTTACATTTTTCGTCATATTCCAGTGGAATCTTAAAGTGTGAGGAGTGTATCGAGGAAAACATTTTTTTATTCTAAATTTCATTGACCTCAAGTAGCCTGTACTAGCATTTACCCGCCATATATGAATTCGTATCGTTTGTAAAATAATTGAAAGAGAGTGAGCGCGATAGCTTAAAAAATTTTGTTTATTCTAGCACGAAAGTCTTAAAAAAAGCTCCCTTGCCAACTTTTATCCTGAAAAGCTCTCTATATAAAGCACTTGAGCATGTTTAAAAAGGAGATGTATACTATATAATTTTCTTAGCTCTGCTGCAACAATCGCAATGGAAGGGTTTGCAAAACACTGGCCTAACATTCGAGAGATCCGACATCGAATCCTCGGGCAGCGAAATTAATTTTTTGATTAAATCTTTTGTTCTTTTTAACCGATTTCAATAAAGGAGGAGGTTATCAATTCGTCGGAATATTTTTTTGTTTTGTAGTGTCTCGGAGGTGGTCCCTTGATCCGATCATTGGATCATAAAAAAATTAACGGAACTCCTAAATTGTTATATGAGATTTGATGTCGGTTTTGTTTTTTGCTTAAAAATTAATTGCTTTAATTTAACTTTCTTTTAATTGTAAGATTTTATCGATTTAAAGAGAAATTTTGTTTTTCATATTTATTTTATTTATTTTGTAGAAACTTGTTTTATGAATTTTTCCCTTTTTAATTGTTTTGTTTTTCATTTTTAATTAGATTTTCTTTTAACTATTCGATTTTATTGTTTAAACAGAGCAATATTTACTTCATTATTTTCATTTAATTTTTAGAAAATGGTTTATTAATTTTTCTTTTTTAGATTTTTACAAAGTTTTTTTATTTACATATTTTTTAATTAAATTTTTTCTAATTTTAATTTAATTTTTAGACATCTATATTTTCTAATTTTGTTTTAATTTTTTAAATAACAATATATTAATTTTAAAATGAAAAATTTTTTTATGTCATTTAATTTTTAGGAACTCATCTTAATCTTTACATTTTCAATATTTTTTTTTTATAACTTAAATATTTGATTTATACATTTTTCACGCTTTTTTAACTATTATTTTTTCTTTTTTTGATTAATTTATTTTTTTTTTAATTTTTTGTTTTTATTGTTTTAAAAGGAAAAATATATACTTTTAGTTAAATTTAATTTTTGGAAAACTCACTGCTAAAATACAAACAGAAAAACGCTAGACCTTCTCGTTATGTAGCGGATCTTTTAATAAGTCTTTCGAGGGACCGAAAAGAGCTTTCAAGAGAGTTGCCAGAATTGGCGATTGCCATACGAAATACTTTTGACTTTCGAAAGACTGTGATGAGCTGAAAGACAATTACCATAGATACCCCGTAAAGCTCACCAAAAATCATTGAACTTTTGCTAAAGAAGTATCTCGATTATTCCAGTTTAACTATTTGAAAACAATTGTTTGTCACCGAAAAATGTAAAAGGCGGCCCAAGGTTCAGCAAAAAAAAAATACAAATTTTTTTTCGAAATTGCATTGCAAAAATATTTTAGAATCAGGGGTTTGAAAGCGAAACTTTTTTTGTTTGTTGCAAAATGGTATGGTCTAAAATATATATCATTGAGCCAAATTCGTTTTTTCTTCGTTATTTTGAAGTTACAAATATACAACGAATGAGATTAACAGTAGTTACAAAATCGTATATATTATTTCAATACCACCTGCACCTCATACAGGCAATTAGTTATCTTAATTCTGTCGTTGTGATACCACAGTCCAGGTTCATAATGAATTTCATTAGGTCTTTCACATTAGCTGACTTAGCGTCTCTTGAGTACCGCCTCGCGATATCGTGTTATACTATTGCAAGGATTAGGGCATTTATAGAGGACATAGATTGGAAATTTGAGGGATGGTCTTTCTGTATTCCTACCTATCAAGCAATGCCAATTCTCCTTCTCCGCGAAAGCATGTATGTATGCAGCTCGTTCGTTTTTGAAGCCACATTTTTTGAGACGTTGTAGGGCTTCTTCGAGTCCACAATGTGACCCTGGTGGTATAGTTCTAAACCACTGGGTGAAAAGAGGAAAATTTGTATTATGAGATGGAAAGGCGTAATGCCACATAGCTTCCCCTTTAGGTTGCATATCGCTACCCTATCGAAGAGTTTCCATGTATATATCTGTGCGGTACGAAATGAGACTAGTACAGGACCTAAAACTAGGGCACTGCTACCAAAAACTCTTTAAATATGTATATAACTGTTATTTTCCGCCTTAAGCTACTCGTATTAAGCCACGCTATTTGAGCTACTTTAACTTGACACATGGAAAGAATTAAGAAACTCTAAGAACAAAGTAATTTTTTTTTTTTCAATAAACAATTGGTTGAATTCACGTCAAGAATGCGTCTTCGACATTCCAAGGCTCTGAGTACTAAGCACATATGTATGTATGTAAGTGTAACACATGTATTACAGTTAGCCCAAAAAGTCACTTACGAGCACAGTTTGAAGTGAAAAAAATGCCAGTGGTTCCAGTTACGACACCCAAATCAAATTCTAATGACGGTAGTACTGGCTGTGAAAGTTTGAGAGAAAAAGGCTACATAAGCGGCAAAGTTTTAAGAAGATTATAAAATCGCGCTTAGCAGTAGCGTGAGGCATACTAAATATGAAACGAAAAGCAATAAAGTAACAGTAAACGAAAATGCCGCCAAATTGGATTTCAAGCAATGGTTCGCTGCCAGCTATTTGAGGTTGTAAATTGAATCAGTAAATGGGCAAACTTTTGATGTCAAGCCAACTTTTGGCATTCACATTTGTTGTGCGCCATACGAAACGCAAGTGCAGCAGATTATAGCACCGAATGAATAAATTATCTCAAGAAATGTGACACTTGACTGCGGTGTTTTTGGAATTCTTAAATTTGTGTTGTAAAATTGTAAAGCTTCTGGGATTTTAACAGTAAAATGCCATGATTATTGCTGTAGGCACTACTGTTTGGCAGGGACATTTCAAAATTGCAAATAGATATATTAAAAATCGCACTCAACATTTTGCCAAAGTATGAGTATGTAAGAAATTGGGCCAGGGTTGGTTGGCCCAAAAGGCTCCTTACGTACATATTTTAACGGCTGCTTAGATGCTCAGCTCGTCTTAAATCTACATGAATTATTGTGACATGAGCGCAGATCTTCCACCACTTCTCGCTTGACGCTAACATATAGTCTGGTATGCCGATATCCTGTACCATGCTTCGTGACTCAGAGGCGTATCGGGAGCAGGAGAACATTATGTGTTCCGTTATTTTCTCTTATTCCTATGCCGAAATTTATTCAGATACTCACGATAAGAACCGTTGCTCGAGAGAAACTGGCTTAGATGAAAACTACACTCTCAGTGAGACTTATTCAGCCGTGTTTCAATGTCAGAGATGAGCTTGTGGGTCCACCTCCCTTTTCAGAGTCGTCCCATCGTTTCTGCCAGATTACCATAGAACGACACCTTTCTTCTCTGGCTATTGTCTTTCGCGTTAGACCATTGCTGTCCTCAGACAGGTGATTATATATTCTTTTCATCTCTTGTGCGATAATGTCTACTGGGACCAGCGATTACAAAGGATGCTTCGTCAGAAATTGTGCGGAATCCGCAAACAGCTCTCAGTGCACTTAAGCGATACACGGTTGTTGGTTTCTGTGCATAACATTTTACCTTCACTACTTCGTCACAAATCGGAGGTAGGACGTACTTCAGAAGGCCGTTTGGAGAGTTTTTTTTAATACCTCTGTGCACAAGTGTGCGCGGATTTACTAATTAATCGCATTTTGATTGCATTGTCTTCGACTTTTGACTAATTGAGCCACTTATTTAATTGTATTTACAGCATAGATGTTTCACTTAATATTTTAATTTAAACTAAATTACATATTCTTTGCACAGGTACCTCTATGGAAAGTTCTATGGCTCACCAAATATTCGCGATGCAAATCAGGCCAATGGGAGCGTTACAAATGACAAGAAAAATGGAGATGGCGAAAATTCCCAGGAAGAGGTATGTAGTGAATACTCGTCGGCTAAAAGTCTTAATTAAACATTACAAGATATAAAGTACACTTAAATCAATAGGGGCTTACAGTTGTTACATACATTATTACAAAAATATTAGTAGGTGGTTGTGGCTCACCTTAAATTCATTCCTAGCCTAAGTTGTGCAAAATAAAATAAAATAAAATTCACAAATAAGACTGCAAAGTGCGATGAAAATTTAAATTTTCATCAACTTCGCTCACTAATACTTATATGTATATATGTATGTTAGTATGTCTACCATTATACCTGTGTATATATAATTCAAAAGTCAAAAGTCGGGGTGTTTTGGTTTTTGTGTTTTCCACGCCATGTTGGCACTCCCTTCGACTCCAGCATGCTTATTTGATTCTTCTTGTTCCGCCATAATCTGACAGCTGGTTGGAGGCTGAAACTTTAATTAAAACGGAGATAGAAAATGCCACCAAAGTGTGGTGCAGACGTGCACAAGCAAAGCTAGTACTTCCAGTCAGGGTAAGCAACGGACACATTCACACACACACACACACACACACACAGGAAGTGTTTGCAACATGTCTCATACAACTCGCAAATTAAATCTCCGTTTCGGTCTGATTGCAAGTTCGTGAGAGCCGCTGTTGGCAGATCGGCGCTGGCTGCCGCAACCAGACACCATTTCATTGTAAGCATCTGGCGGTTTTACTTGACATTTGCTGTTTGAAAGCTCCCTCGGACGTTCAGCAGCCCACCACCACTCACCTCACTAATTTTTGGCTGTTGTTATTATTGTAGCGGCTTTAACTCACTCCGTTTGTTTACGCTCTTAGTCTTTGATTTTGCTACGACCACATTTTAATTTCTAGCAAATTTGATGGTTACTCCTACTTTTGGAGGGGACAACAGTTAGTTGCCATACTTGCCTTTACTTCACCGCAAACATTCTGTTTACGCTGCAGTTTTCAGGTTTTCATAAGTTTTTCACTGCGGTCTAGATATTTTGCAACAAATTGGCCAGGAACACTGTCACGCACGTAGAAAATATTTAAGGGATGAGTTCTATACATATGTATGCATTTTTATGAGTCTTTCCATAATAATCATACAACATTGAAAATTAGTACAGAAGTACAGCTAAAAGAGTGGATCTGCAGTGTGTTGTAATAAATCCTATGCCTTTTGTTGTCATGCCCACTGAAATTTAAGTTTGTTTGAGATTTCAAAGGTAATATTTCTTTGAAAGAGCTTTTGGCCTGTCTGTTTCCTTTGCATTTTGTCTAGGATGCCGCTTTCCTATACTATACGAACTGGCAAAAGTTGAGCTGCTTTTCTTCGCAGAGCATGCTCGAGTCTAAGTTGAGTGCGGTCAGCTAAACTGTACCACGAAAATTTCACCGAATCACGGATTTTGAAAAAAAATCATTATTTATTTGACACTCTTGCAGATACATTTTCGTACCCCATCATTCATTTCACGTATGTATAATTGTTGTAAATTACTGTCTTTTCAATAATTATATTTTTTTGACAGTAATTTTCTTTAAAAAGGAAAAAATTTTGATCCCTCTAATTTTAAAAGTAATTTCATAGCTGAACATAATTATTTTATCCAGCGAGATCTCCTTCTTAAAAACTTTAAACACCATTTTCATCTATTTCGGTAACTGTTCTCGTTCTCGAGATACATATTAAATTTTGTCTCGAAAAAGTTCATTTTCCAAATTGTGCGGCATTGAAGGATAAGCATTTCGGCTTTTTTGCCCCTTCGCTAAATAGATCAACGCAATTGTCCCGCGTTTTTGGCGGCGACTTCACCATAAGAGGTTGCGGTAGCTGAATGTCGCACAAAGTTTACTTTGGTATAACTCCATTCTGATTTCTTACCGACTGGTTCTGATGTTTTAGACGGTGAGTTTATCGTGAGTGATAGGAATAGGTAATAATTTCAGTACTAGTTGTGAATTCAAAATGTGCGGCAGTTCCTAGCGCAATTCAGCCCTCGTCTTTACTCATCTCCCACGAAAGCATACGATTCCCTGAAACACTTTTCCTCATTCTTAAGAGTGTATTTTCAAGTTATTTATACATATGGAAACAAATCGTTTCGGATTCGTTCCTGTTGGAAAATTATTGAAAATTTTGCAAAATTATTAATTTTTGCCAAATTTTTAATGTGCGACTCACTTTCAGCCAGTGAGTCTGGCAGTTTGTACTTTATAACGTTAAAAGTGAATTTTTAATCTAAATATATCTTAACATCTGTCAAATTTCTGTTGTAACTTTGCCCCATTTTCTCATGCTGGCACCTTGCTGTCGTAACATTCCAATCAATTTGTTCCTAATGTTAATGGCACGGTAAAATGAAAATTGAGTTGTCAAACTACGAAATGATAGTTGGTGGTAAGAAATTCGGTAAGACAGATATGTCTTACCAGTGGAAACTAGAATGTGTAGATTTGGTGTTACGAATGCGAAGTCTTAATTAAATGGATTGTAATGAACGTGAATTTGCCTAACGTGCATTAACGTAGTAACCAATTTCGTATTATATATCACTTTCACATTATAACATTACTCTAAACATTTGTGCATCATTCTTGCAGTTCTACCGTTTAACGGCGAAAACCATGCCATTCATCTTCATCTATTTTCTCTGTACGTTCTAGTCTAACATCGACACAGCGACTTCAATTCCAAAACAACATTTGCCGTCCGTCACCGAGAATGTCACCAACGGAAGCTGCCTCAAAGCAATGACCAACTCGCATTCCGGCGAGTGCAATATCACGAAACCGTCCAGCTATCCAACAAACAACATTTTGTGCAATGGTGTTAGTGGTGCTGCTACAGTTTTCAGTGTCGATGAGAGGGCGTTGCTGTCATCCGAGACTTCGGTTGCAACCCCTTCCTTAACCTCAATAGCATCGCCACTAAATCTAGACAACAACAATAAGTTGAAAATTCAAGCCAATCTGTCCAACAACTCCGTCCAAGAGAACTTTACACGTCCTAATGGTTCTGTCACGAAGATGACTTTGAAAAACAATCACTTGATCGTTGAGACTGAAGAGCGACACGTAAGTGCTCGATGTTGAACATTGAACGTTGAACGTTGAAAGTTATTTGGTGTTGAGTGTTGAGTGTTAAGTGCTCAGTATTGGGCACTTTTAAATGCAGTTGTTGGTGTTGTTGTCGTTGTGCTTGTGTTTAGGTGATGGGCGAAAATAAGGATTTGTGGGGTTTATTTGCCAATTGACAGTCGATTGGCATAGACAAAGGCCCATTTACAGCACCTACACATACACATGCACGCACACTCGCCCACTCGCCCACCTAAATACTTAAACACTCAAACGGTTCAACGTTCGCCTGCTTGTTTAACTTCTTCTTCTAAATACTTCTTCTGCACTTTTTCTTATTTGTTTGCTCTTCTTTGTCGTTAGTTATTGTACTCGTAGTCATTGTTATTCTTACCTTTCTGGGTACTCTATTTGTCGTTGTTGTTTGCTTGCTCTTGTTGTTGTATTTATACATATACATACCTTTATATTCGTACTTGTTCTTGTTCTTGTTCTTGTTGTTGTCGATGTCTTTGCCGTTAATTTCGTTGTTGACATTCAAAGTCCTTTTTGTCGCCTCAAATATTCTCTATCCATCACTGTATCCGGCTATCTGCACGTATGTACATACGTTCATACATATTATCATTCATACGTGTACAAACATGCGAACATTGCTGGTGGAAATGTATTTGGGTGAGGGTAGCCACCCTGCAAAGCACCATATACTCCAACTCTGCATTACATCGTAGTAGCACAAAAGTACTCCAAAGGATTACTCCATGAAACACCTACCTCTCGGCAACACAGCCTAATAAACATCGTGTATGGATTACGATCAAGGCATATTCAACAAGGTAGAAGTGACAATTCAGTCGAGCTCTCTCATACCTGACTGTAATGTCAAAAAAATGTAAACAAAGAAATTAACCCTTTGTTATGCATTTACCATATTTGATAGAACTCAACATCTTTGAAATGAAAGTTTTTGTAAATATGAAAATATTTAAAATCTCGTTAGAATCAGCTTCATTTAATTTAATGAATTTTCGGTTTAATGTAAATGTGGAAATGCATTCTTACACAAAATTACACACTAAATGAAACACACTCATTTATAAAACCGTTTTGACAATTTTCTTGCTTTTACTATCCCAATGTTTTTGAGCATTTATTTTTTTATTCAAATACTTAATTCTAAAGAATATTAAAAAAAGTTTGATTCTTCTAAATTTACATCAGAACTTAACTTCAATAATTTAGATATTAAATTTTTGCTATTCGAAATTTCCTTTCCATTAAATTTATTAAAAATTACTTTCAGTTTCTTTATGTCAACAAGGAATACTGATTTAGGTTTTATCAGACCAATCTTTGAAATTTAGCCTTTCTATGTATGTATATGAAAGGGAAATTGTCTTTTCATATTCAGTATGATAAATCCTGCACCTGGGACCAAACGCGTCCACTTAGAAATACTCGGCTGCGATAGGCAACAAATAAAGTCACGACCACACGTGAAGAGTCACCTAATGAAACATCGCAGCAATTTGCCCACCGTTGTCGATTCCCTTGACATTTCGAAGGTTTAAAATAACGCACAACTTTGTTGTCCAGGCTCTTGACAAACACAACGCACCGCTCGCAATTCCTTTTCATTTTATTATGTATTTAAAATCAGTCGCACAGCTCATAATTGAAAATGTATATAAAGAAAAAATTTTGAATTGTATAGGGTTAAGAATTGACATTTCTGTCGCAGTTCAAAAGAGAGAAATGTCGAATCACTTCTACCTTGTTATACCTTGATTACGATCGCGAAAACACGAGCATTGGTCGGGTAGAGAGTTGGTCCGCTACTGCCTTACAGAGGAGAACTTAGTAAGTACTCCAATATGGCACAAATAGACCACATAGTCTAACGATTTTTGGAGGGCAGTGCCTTACATGTTTATTATTTCTTGAAGCTAAATTTTAATACATACTTGTTAGTGTGCTGCCAATACATACATGTAAATATTCTGTATCCTGTGCCACCACCTTCTTGTGTGTACTTGTTCCATACTCACATTCAAAGTTAATCTATACTCTTTTGAATATATATAAATACCTATGTATTTAAATGTTTAGCGAGTTTATCCGTGGAGAATTAAAACAACACAGGGATAACGAGGTCACACAACTACATCTTTTGACAGCCTGGGTATTAGGAAACAATAGCGAGAGCAAAGTATTCATTGGAAGGGTTTGACAGAATACGGATTGAAAAAGTTTGAAATAGAAACCCTGCCGAAGATATACCTACATATGTACGTACGTAGATAGCTATATATATGTAGAAAAAAGTAAACGAAAATTATCAAACTAAGTATGCATAGTTTTTTTATATTTTCATTATTATTAGTATTAAATACCTACTTGAATTGAATTTCAATTTCAAACAAATGTTCGCCGTTCCTAAAAGCAGCCAATATCGATTTGTTTTAATACACTCCGTTGCATAATTATAAATCCAGTACAAACGTCTTTGAAACAACCGTCACAAGCAAGTTAGGGCAAAACTTTCTCTTGTAACTATTGCTTGGTAAAAGCTCTCTTCAAATAGAGTGTTACGTTTTTATATAGTCATAACTTAATTTAGAGGAAATGAAAAAATCTAAAAATAACTTGTTGCAAAACTATGAATCCAAAAATGAAATCCCAATAAAAAGAGTAGAACATGCAAATGTGTCTTTCTAATACTAAAGCTGTGGTCCATTGAATTTAACTAATTGAAATATGAGCCCACCATACTTAAATACAATGTCTTCATTAAAGCAGCATCCAATTTATGCCAATTGGCGATTATCAGCATAAACTGTCCTTGCTAGTACTTCCCCCACATTTTTCGTTGGGATGAGGTCAGGAGAGCGCAAGCGTCCAAACATTGTTGGTTTCCAACCAGCATTTTTTCTCCCCAGCAGCATGAATTGCAGCTTTGTCCTGTTGAAAAATCCAATATCTTTCATTGCGCTCAATAAATGGCTTGAAAATGCTCAGCTGAATGTCAACATAGTCTCAACTCTTCATTTTGTTTGAGTAGAAGGGCACCTCAAGAGTACAATGGGATGTTATTGCACCGCACGCCATCACATTTCTGCAACCGCTTTAAAAAGTAAAACGAAATATTTGTCAATATTATTGTGGTGTATTAATATGTATGTATTTCAATATTGTTATTGTCCCTATTAATTGTGGTACAAAGCTCAATAAAAATATTCAAATAAAATTAAACAGTTTTTTTTTTAAGAGTAGCACATTTCGCTGCTTTTGAACTGATGGGTATTTAATTAGATACTATTGGACTGGCTCGTTTTTGGCCACAAAGATCTAGGAAGGAACTATAAATTTGGTTCACTAGTTCGGTGTTTTCCCGCAAGGTATGCAGAAACCAGGGATGTAATAAAATATGTTTAAAAGACTTTATCCAGGATGTTTGAAATGATGAAAAGGAAAATTTGTAAGCGACTATGCGCCCTTCACTTTTTTCTGTTATTTAAAAACATCCGACATTTCATGGCCATGAAAGGCATAAAAACTCCTCCGCACTATACCCGAAAATTTAAAGCGGGCCAATCGTTGTGGACATAGGACTTTTCTGTAAAAATTTGTAGCGGCTTCTAAAGGAACTTGCGTTTTTATAATTTTTTCCAACGTGGTCATAATAAGATTCTATATTCATATATGCATCAGCTTATTATTAAAGTTTTAAAACTGCATTTTGTCAACCAAAAATGGTAAATTGATTGACTATATTAAGCGTTTGGCCGATCCTCTTCCCCTGTTTGTGGTGTATAAGTTCCCGCATTTTCGATTATCTTTTTTTTCCGATCGTAGCGGTCGCCATTTGTAATTTCCCGTCATATCTTTGGCATTTACAGTCGGATCTTAAAGTATGATACATCGAAGCTTTTTTGTCCCAATGAGAAAATTTTTTGGCTCCCAAAGTTCTCCGAAAATCATTAAACTTTTGCAAAGGAAGTATTTTGATTATTCCAGTAGAACAATTTAAAAGCAATGTTATTGACGAATGAAGGCGTCACCGAATTTTTTTCCCCGAAATTGCCTTGCAAAATTCTTGATACTCAAGGATGCACGGCCAACTTTTTTTGTTTGCTTGTAAGGTGTTATGGTCTAATGAACATTCACACGTGAAAATTTCTTATTATTCATCTTGTAACTGCCAATTTGTTTATGTACATAACTTCTTCTGTCTGCAAACACTTTAGTTGTATATTTTGTGATTGCATGTACATATTTGCATTGTGACTCCCTAAAACGAATTATGCGATTTACATAAAATAATCCCTTCTTTTATTTTCTTCTTCAACTTCTAGGATATATCGCGCGTCGCTCGTGAAACTACAATGCATTACAATACCTCCGATAAGGATGGCGTATTTGTTGTAGAAGTTGCGCGCGGCGTCGACTCCAAAAGCATTCCAAACAGCCCAACCACCGAAGAACTACGTCCCATCTATGAAACACCACCACCAGCTGCAGCTGCGGCCGCGACCTCTTTTCGATCAGACGATGAAAAGATTTTGAGAAATCACGATGAGATACAAATCCACCAACCACCAGCAGAAACTCTGCACCATCAACTACCGAGCTACGCAGAAGAAATGCCCGAACGCAGTTTACATCAAATCGTCGAATTAGAAGAACCCGCTATTTCACCACATTCGTTTAGAGATGAGAAGAAAGTCAACCTCGTACGCAATTCCAATACCGGTCTTTCGCAGTCCGATTTAAGTTCCACATCTTCGGCTGGTTCAAACAAGAGATACTCGTATGGCAATCAGGAGTTGTACACCATAGAGACGACGTCATATGCCTCGCCATCGACATCCGCAAACTTGCCGCTTTTACCTTCGAATTCACACAACGCCGCCGACGATGATGATCGCCGATCGGAGAATGGACACAGTCTTGAGCATTCACCTGCTACTCAGGGCAATAGTTCAACAGCCACAGCCAACGACAGCGCCGCTCACAATGAGCTGTGCAAGCATGAGCAAGGAAATGAGCAGATAATAAAGGAGAAGGATATAAATTCCTCTCAGCAGAGTGAGAGCGACCCTCAGCAAGGAAACGTTGCGACAGAAATTGAATTGTTCAATGAAGAGGTGTCGACAAAGCAAGAATGTGAGGTGGCTATTATAAATGAAGTTAAGGAAACAGAAAATGTCCAGACAAATGTTGTGACTGAGAAAGAGCCTCAAGATGTAGAAACAAAAGACCCAGTAGAAACTGTACAAAATGAAATAGAAAGTGTTTTCGCAAATGTGCAGATAAGCACAGAGAGTGTAGAGCATATTGACAACAATAATTCACCAGAATGTGTGGACAAGAAGCCAGAGTTGCCAGTCCCCAATGGCACTGACGACAACAAGGAATGTGTAGAAGAGTTGTCTGACCACAGTGATGCTGTCGATACCACTGTACTGCACATCTCCAGCCTTACAGAACAGCAGATAATTTCTGAAGATAATCTCATAAGTGGGGACAATGAAAGTCCACCCACGTTCCCACAAACTATAGTTGGCAATTATGGCTACGATAGCATCATTAGCCTACCAGATCCACCATCCACAGAGGAAATAAAACAACTTGGTGACTTTGCTGGTATTGAGAGCAGTCAATTAGACTCGCTTCCACCTCCATCACCTCCACCACCACCTATTTTGACCGACTTAAATGACAACAACACGAATAGTATGGAAGAGAAAACACCCACCACTAACGCATCGACCACCGAAGCAGAGTCCACAACGACACAATTAAAGTTGAAGGAGCTATTACACAACAATCTTGCAGATTCGACTGCAACTAACCAACTCACAAATGGAAATGGAAATGGTCATGACGCCACAAATGGAAATATAGCAGAGAATGCCACAGCAGAATTCGATTTAAATGGCTACGAATTGCACAATGGACATGCAGCTGCTGAGCAGTTGTTGGCAGAACATTTAGAGCTCAGTCCAGTTGCAGCCCACAACGCCGAAGGTGGCGCGCCCACTGGTAGGGTGCCTCAAACTCCACTTACACCACCAGAATCGCCACCGCTCTCCTCACCCGTGCACTACACCAACAGCGTGGGTGCCATTAACGGAATGAATGGGGTCAACAGAGGCATTTGCGGCGGTCCGATGCCCGTTGCCGTGGACGTAAATGGCAGTTAATATGAATGCTGAGCAGCAGTTATTTTATGCAGGCCATGAGCTGAGAGACTCTTCAGTTCAGTGATAATTGGCTTGCGCAAGTGAAATGAAGGTGTAGAAAATCTAACGGTTATGTCGAATTTCTCCAGCAATGCAACGAATGAACCAACCGCGAACCATTGACGTTAGACTGTAGTGGCGTCGGCGGCGATGACGGCGGCAAGATGTGGACGTGGAAAGTAGGTATGCAATAGAATGAAGTAGAATATTTAGAAAGTAAATGAAAAACGCGTATTTGTATATTAGGGTGTAAGTTTTTACGATACTTAGTCGAAATCAGTGGTCTACTTTGTAAACGATAATAATCCGAAAAAATTACATGCAAGAATCCGAATGGAAGAAAAAGTCAAATAAAAAAACAAAAACAGGCAAAAGTTGCACTTACAAAAGTGCATAGCTACAAAGTGAAAGGGTCAAAGGAGAAATAGCAGTACTACTTACAAAAGGGGAAATACTTTGCAGTATTAAGAAATATAAATCTAGTGAGCGCAGGATATTGTTCTAATTGTGCTATAAAATATAGAAACATTTTGCCGAGAAAAGGATCTTAGTAGTCTCATGTCCAGGGCATTCAATTCTGTATTTGAATATTTTATTTAAAAAGCGAGCAATGGCAGCGAAATAAAAGGTATGCAAGTCAGATTTTTTACAGAAGGAATTTCACGGCGATTTAGTTGATCCATTCAGACAGCTAGTCATATTGGTAACCAATAATTATTCCGATCTTTTTTTAATTAGTACTTGATTTTGAGCACTTTTTCATAAAAAAGCGTGGTATTGATGAAACACAACTCTTTTTTCTATTGATAATTGCCGACAATACCCGTCCTCAAAAACACAACACAACCTAAGTGGAAGATCGAACTAAGTTGGCAGCCAGTTAGAAAAAGCCCTATCTGGGAAAACTTTTTAAGAACGCCCTACTTCCGAATTTGGTTGAAGAAAATGAAAAATTTATTGAAAATGTTCTGAGATAAGGCGTTTTTGACCCGAATTCTGAGATAGGGCGTTCTTAAATAAAATTCTGAGATAGGGTATTCTTCAACCAAATTTTGAAATAGGGCGTTCTTGAAAAGTTTTTTTGGATAAGGCGTTCTCGAAGTGGCTGCAGAGATAGGCCGATATTCCACTCAGGTGTCGATATACTTCCTTTTATGAAGTTCCGATTTTGAAATAGTTTGAGGCAAAAAATCAAATCGGGACCAATACAGCTTGATTTCCGTATTATTGTAAACAATCCGAAAAATCTTTTTCTTCATATTTCACCGGGATTTCGCAGATATTTATACGCTGCGTCAATTGAACTTCTTTGAGTTCATGTGGATCCAAATATCGAACTTTTTGCTTCTTTAGGCGGAAGGGAAGAATATTTTAACTGACTTCCAAACTTGTGATAAGACTTGGTCCATGCCTTTATATTTTCGTCATCAGCCGCCAACCTTACCTTCTGATCTAGTAGCATCTTTAATCTTAAAAATTACGAGCGTAAAAACCAGTTTTCGCTCTAGCGTTATTTCCACGAGCTTGATGCGCATTCTTTCATTTCGGCAGTAAAAAAGTAAATATGGCGAAAATTCACAATTTGGTCTGTCATCTTAAACTCATAAAAAGTTGATGAAAACTCATCTAAATCGCTTGTCTTGAGAATGAATCTTGAACGATCGGCTGTTAAATGGCATTCGACAAACATCTTCATGTAGCAAATCCAGACATAGGAGAACATAGAGAGAAGACGACTTAGAAAGTTAGAACACTTGAGTGAGGTATCCCCATACTCTCTTGCATTGAATTCAGCTTGATAACTTTTTTGTTGCATTTACACACACGTTTTATGGTGATCAGCGTATCACCTCTGAAAAACGATTGAGAAACTATTTTCGGTAAACATTCAATGGCTAGTTGGATTCATTTAAGTTTTTGAGATACGAGTATACCTTCAAACTCTTTAATTTTTTTGCCAAATATTCCTTAAGATACATAAATAAATCCCTAACTAGTAATATATATTAGAAAGACCGCAATCGGAATAGCAATAGATTGCTAGCCAAGCTTAGTGGCAGATATTTACCATTAGTTACTGAGATGAAAAGTAAAATCGTTATGTATTAGCAATTCAAAGGATATGACCTGCATTCAAATATATAGAAAGAAGCAGTATGCGCCAATATACTTTCATACATACACTCATAAAAATACTCGAATATTAAAGAATCGGTCATAAGAATTATAAGCTCTTCGCAAAGTAAAGGATCGCATGATGAATAATAGATACAATTCATACATGCATATATACATACATACATACATACATGTAAGTACCCAGAAATTCTTACCTAGGCGCTTAGACAGAACATTTTACAACAAAAGAGCCTTGGAGAACTTTCTGCTGCAACACAAATTCATACACTATCCCAGCATACTTACCACATTTAATTAGCATTGTAGAATTCCAAGCAGTTTTCCATATATTGCGCTTAGGGATTTCGTAAATCGCATTTAATATTGTAGAGCGAAATAGTGGACACATTTATTAGACGTCTAGTGAATAGAACAAACAAAAAAACACAACCTAATGAATTCTTTAAAATGAAACCGTTCATGCGTTGAACGTTAGTACCACAAAATGTAGCTAAATTTTGTCAGTAATTTATTGAATCCAAATTTTAAATTTGTCAAAATAACTGTTGAAGTCCAAAAAGTATTTATAAGTTTGATTGAGAAAGCATTTTGGGCTTTCACATGTCGCAAAGGTTGAGTGTAAGTTGATGTGCTGAGCTTTCACACTTGTAGAAGCTTAAGAGCGCTTTTAGTGCTGTAATGAGCCACCGATGTGGAAGCAACTTTGACTTACCGCTAACTATTTAGTATGTATTTCAACCCAACCACACACACACACACACACACACACTAACGAAGACACACCTTGATATACTTGAATAACACTCAATTTAAATGTCTATTCTATTAAACTATTACTTTAACTGATAGAATGTAAAAAAGAAAATAGATTAAATTTAAACAAATATTTCGAAAAAAGCCAATACATACATACTTCAATTAGGAGATATATTAAAAGCAAATAAAGCAACACACAAAATGAACAAATCAGTATACATACAAAAAAAAGACGAGGCAAAAGAATGAAAATGTGCCGATTTTTACAAACATTTTACAATAAAGTTTACACTTAGCGAAAATTTTACTTGCGAACAGAAAAGAGTAAGTAAAAAAGTAAAAATTGTTGCTGCTTTTATTGGAAAAGGGCATAAGTAAAAAATTGCAATTAGCGCAGCGTGAAAAGAGCCAATGACAGGAGAAAAAAAAGCCAGAAAGAAAAAGTAAAACAGAGCAAATAGATATGTATTTGTTAGCTATAAAACCTTTGCAGATAGAAAAGAGCAATCGTCAGCGATATGACACAGAATGTTCACACTAGAATCGAGGCCCGAAAAGCAGTGCGAACGTTGCTGCATAATTACGCGTTTATTAAGCTCCACACATATTTACATACATACATATGAATGTATCTACGTGTGTGTCCAGCTGAAAAAAAAAATTATGAAAATAAATTAAATATGTATATGAAAGACAAAGCAAGTGTTTATTACGTACACATACATATGTAAATTTTTAAATTTTAACAATAAGTAGTTATTAATTCATAACGGAGATAATTGCAATGACGAAACAGATGATTTTGATGGCGATAATGAGTTCGCAGAAAACAAATATTAAACAACTAATAAACAAACAAACAAAAAATAATACGCAAAAAAAAACAATGTATTAAATGCCAAATTGCGATATGTAAGCAACCAAACAAAAAAAAAATAAGGGTTAATTTTGTGAATGGAAAATCAAATTAACCAAAAAAAATATTTGGAAAATGTAAATGTGATTGTTATTTAAACTTGAAACAAATTATTATTATTAATAATAATTATGGTAAATAAAAGTGGAAATAAATTAATTAAAGATCAAAAAAAAAAATCTACGTGTTTTTTTCTACCGTACGGAAAGTGGTTTGATTGATTAAGTGATTATAGAAAATTGATGTTTGCAAGTGTTTGTACGAGCGCCAAGCAATGAAAGTAGGATTTTTTTTATCATTGAAATTGATTTAATTGTTTTTTCGAAATTGATTGCCTTTTTGCTGCAGGCTCTTATGTTTATATGGCATGTTTGGCTCAGCGGTAGTGTGCTGGTTATATTCTTATTGAGTCACGTCACTTCAACTGAATATATGTAATAATGGTGCTGAGCTTCTCCTCCAATTTGTGGTGTGCGCCCTGAGTTTATAACACAAATGGAGAGTTCTACAATTTTACGCCGCTTCCGAAGAGTAAATGGGTATATGAAGTACACTGGGAGGGTTTGAACCCTGCACCTACCTACCGAGTGGTAATCCGACCCTTCAACCACTCTTCTTCTTCTTATTTGGCTCAGTAACCGCCTAAGAGATTTTGGCCGAGTTCAACAAAGCACGCCAGTCGTTTCTCTTCTGCACCAACTGACGTTAATTGCAAATGGCCAGCGAAGTCAAGTCCTTCTCCACTTGATCTTTCCATCGCAGTGGGGCCTCCCTCTTTCTCTACTACCACCGAATTGAATACTTTCAGAGCTGGAGTCGAAGTCCATTCGAACGACATGGCCAAGCCAGAGGGGCCGCTGTATTTTAATTCGCTACGGTATGTCTATATCGTTTTAAAGCTCACGCAGCTCATCATTCCATCGTCAGCGGTACTCGCCGTCGCCAACGCGTAAAGGCCCGTAAGTCTTCCGCAAAATCTTTCTCTCGAATACTCCAAGAGCCACCTCATCGGATGTTGTCATTGTCTAAGCTTCTGAGTTCAAAACAGCACTTATTGGCAAGAGTGATTCTGCGTTGGATTTCGATGCTGACATTTTTATCGATGTTAATGCTGGTTCCCAAGTAAACGAAATTCTCCACTTTATAACTATGTTCTCGTCCCATTCGCTTTACTTCTTTATCCAGCTTGGAAAAGGCAGAACCGCCTTCACGGTTCTTGCACGCTCTTGTAGTGAATTGTTCCTCAGCGGTTCAGTTCTGCAGCTCTTATAATCTTGTCCAACATCAGATTAAAGAAATCACATGAGAAGGAGTCGTGCTGTCTCAAACCCCGTTTTCTGACGGAGCTGGTGGTATTGCTCAACGTCATTTTACACAGCCGTATCAGGTTTGAGAATATGCTAAATTCAGACATAGCGGCGTATAGGCAACTGCTTTTAGTGCTGTCGAAAGCGGCTTTGAAATCGACAAATAGATGGTTTGTGTCGATCCTATTTCCGCGGGTCTTTTCCAAAGGTTTGCGTGTTGTGAATACCTGTATTTACCAGGTCTAAAGCCACACTAATTAGGTCCAATCAGTTTATTGACGGCGGGCTTCAGTCTTTTACGTAATACACACGGTAAAACCTTATAACCTTTGGTTAGAAGGCTGATCCCGCGGTAGTTGGCGATACGGGCGGGGTCCCCTTTTTTGGGGATTGGGCAAAGCACACATAAATTCCAGTCATCGGACGTGCGTTTATCTGACCATATTCTGCATAAGAGCTGATGCATGTACTTGAATAGCTCAGCTTTGTTGTTTTTCTAGCGTACTGTTCGTACCTAGTCATAGTCAGGAAGCTATTTCATACTCCGTTGAACGTCTTTTCTTTTATGTAAGCGCTTCTTTTACACCGCTATATATGAATGTATATTGTCTGAAATGTATCGTAGAAAGGATAGTTTGGGTCTACGCTTACTACTCCATAGTTGAAACCTCCGAAAATAAATTATTAGTGAGCGCACAAGAAAATATCCTAAAACGGATTGCAGCCGATGCGGTCCTGTTCTAAGAGTGTTTCCTTTACCTAATTTTGGCAATGGGGACATTGATACGACCAAGCTGCGGAGAGTGCCCGCAGCGTTCTGGTTAATCTCGGCTTACATACATGGGGCAGGGCAACGAGTTGCAACCACGCTTCGGTGGAGTCTAAGTGCAGTAAAAGGGTCATTTCATTTCCGGGAGTTCGGACTCAAACTCCGAAGATGTGTCACTTTAGGAAATTACAACGAGCTCAGATCTGCTTCTATTCAACAGAGAGAATGTCTAATGCTTATAATACCTACTAGGGAGGAGGTACTTCACCTCACTTTGGTTTCCATTGAGCTGATCACGTATTTCGGACTGCAGGATAAGCTGATATGAACTCGTTGCTTTTCGAAAATATGTTATTGAGAGCTCAAGCACGCTAAGATTCTGTAAAAGCAAGGCGAAGATTTTCTGCTAGTCGCGGAGCTTTTCGATCTGAGATCGTCAAGAAGAGCTCTGATCAGAAATGTACCTTCTGACTGTAAAGTTTATAAATCTTGCCTCTGACTTCTTTTTCACTGAAGGCGTTATGGAAAATGACTGACCTGCATGAGTATGTCTGAAATAAAAAAAGGTTTCTCTGCACAAGACGCCATGAGTCTTAAATACCTTGAAGTATGAGTCTTCCTTTCTACACCGACGGGAGTTTCTAGCAACGACGCGCCGCATGTAACAGTTAAATCACTAGATAATATCGGACTTGCAGCCAAGCTAATAAAGCAACAAAAAAAAGGCTGCTCTCATAAATATTATTGGTACATTGCGGGAGCAACGAACTTTTTTACACATGGAAACTTGATGGATTCTCCATCAATATCAAGTTAAGAACTGTCACTTTGGATTTGACGACCGAATAAGCTAAGATAACCTAGCCTACATGTATATTCTTCTTCTAAAAGAGAAGCGAAATTTGGCGTTCCTTGTCGTCCTCTTTTCGTCATAGGTCTATCCGTTTTATTCGCTCCCTTATGTAATTCAGAAGGGCAGAACAACGCTATTTTCGATGTCACCAGCATACGATGATGATTGTAAGTTCTGAGCGATTTAATTTTGAAGTTGGAGTTGTCTTCTCCCAATGTTGTTATAAAAGAATAACTCGGACAGGCTGGCATAAGAGGTGCTACTCTTCGTGCTATCAATGGCTTTAAAACGGAGATGGGCTTCTATATATTTTATATATATTTATATAGACGCGAGTAGAGTAAAAGCTCTCTATGCCCGCCGCTGCTTTAAAATAAAAAATTATCTGGCTGAGTGAATATTTGGTCCATGATTTATTTTATAGACCTATGGTCGCAGTCCTAAGGTTCAATCAGTTGTATGACGGGAGGCTTGAATCTCTTACATATTACGCCGATTGTGACTGGATTACCCTTTTTGCTGGTACGGATTCCTTGGAATAGCTCCAAGGTTTCAATTTGAGCTATCTATGCTTTTAAGTTTATCACAGTCAGGTAGCAGGAAATGGATGCTTCCGTCATTAACTGCCAAATTCATTAGATTTTTTTTTCATAGTGTTCAGTAGTCTTCTCCGGACCCTGCTTTAATAGTCTCTCGCAGGGCGTGGGGGCCTGCGTTAGTTGTGGGCGGCGGAGCGGCGACTATGTTAGGTGGTGTGATCACCCGGGAGCGATGGGTTGATTTTTCTGGGCGGCGCTGAAGGCAGTCTGGAGATGGCTGAACGACGTTGGCGTGTGCGTTGGCTGTACGGAACTGGCGGACGTTTTGCACCAAGGACGCTACGGATGGAGCACGGGGACGATGGCGGCTGGAACGCGGTGGCACTGTTAGGGCACTATTACTCGCGCGACCGTTTCAACGCGAGTTGTATAAAGTTGGGGTTGGCTCAACGAAATAAAACACCGAACAAATTTCGATTTAACAAAGCAGGTTTATTGGATTTGTATTTAATTCACGTTAATCAATTTTGCTTCGAACTACAAATTTGCGGGCGGACCGAATATGCCGAGGGTAAGTATAACAGTAAAACTACAAAATTCTTAAGAAAAACAATTTTCTGGTCCGTCCACGAGATAGATATATATGTATGTTTATATTGTTTTGACAGCTGGTGATAGTTCAAGTGAGCGAGTAGCGCACGCGTTGCCAACTACCCGGTCGGCTGAGGGTGGTGTTCACGGTGCGAGTTAATTATAATGAGTTCAAAAGTTACAACTCACAGAAATATTTCAAGTCTAGATAATTCAATAAATACAAATGGTTAATGCGGTGTACGTGCGCTAGTCACTCACTTGAACAGTCTCTTTCGGGAAACGAGGAATCAATCGGTATTTTACCTTTTTATTCTAAGGAAAATTTCTAATGAAAATATATTTTAATTTAAAATTTAAAATTTAGGCAGTGAAACCCTGATACGTCTCATAGACATATGGATATTAAAGTGATCCAGACAAAATTTTTATATTTTTTTTCCTCGGAACCATGCTCAAAAGTTTCGTTTAGACGCCAAAATAAGGGACAAGGGATGACGGAAATTCATTCCAAAATAAATCATCTTATCACCCTGTCGGAAAAATCAACCAACACCAAAATAAGTGTAAGAAAATATGAGGCCTTAATATTAATGTTAAGAATGTCCGCACCGCACTTTTCGATTTCCCATAAGAATAACACAGGAAAAATAGCTTTTTTTTAATTCTGATTTTTATATTTAACGAATGATACGTTGTACTCTAAAGGAGTAATTTTTTAGAGAATTGAACGCTCTACGAAAAAGGTCGAAGGTAATTTTTCGATAAGTCAACTCAGTCAAAAGTTATTCGAGGTCAAAGTCGAATTCACCATTCTTTCGAAGTTCGTTAAATATAAAAATCAGAAGTAAAAAAAAAAATAAAATTTCCTGTGTTATTGTTATGGGGCTCA
>NW_023459329.1:8536-63623 GCF_013731165.1 Rhagoletis pomonella | reverse complement strand
AAGTAAAAAAAAAAAACATAAAATGCAGCGCACTGTACATGGAGCTTGCAAAATGCGTTGCTAAATTTAGAAAGGCGACGTGCTGCTACTACTTCGCAGCAAAGTGGCAGCGCACACAGGAGATGCGCATATCAATTTTGTTTTATGCCGCCCGATGACCAAGACCGGCCACAACAAAGGCAATGCAACAGGAAGCTCGGCGTCAGTGACGCCACAAGATGCCGCGACTGATTTGTGATCAACTACCGCGATTGCGTTCCATCATAAAGGTTTGGAATTGCAAAACGATTTTAAATTAATTTCTAAAGCCGATGAATTGAATTTTCACGTTAATGGCAAATAAATAACCGCAACCGAAAATTAACTAACTTTAAGTATAGAGCGATAGAATATGAAAGCAATAATAAAAAATGCAATGGGGGACCCATTTGAGGTTTTTAGGGGTCCTATAAAAAATAATTAATAATTGAAAAGGGTTAAATAAACAACTGGGCATTGTTATTGGAAGTCTCCTGAAAGAATTCCATACCATTTCTACGAAAAGTGGGTTTTCCCATGCCTACATGAGATACATGGAAAACTTTGAGCGCTTTGAGCGATCTCTAAATATTTTTTTATTTCAAAATAAAAAAACAAGGATGTAATTTTTTCGGTATAGAATAATCCTAGCTTCTTTTGGGCCACCCTAATGCACATTCGGTTCGCATGAGGTGTTAATTTCTTTGCGCACATCCAATGTACACCTTTTATGAGTGAGCTATAATAACCTTTAAAAGCTGCATGAATTTTTATCTAAAGCGGCAAAAATAATTCCATTACCCACTGCAATAACTTCAAACAGGATACACAAACAGCACTTTTCGCAATTTATCTACAGTACAACCCAACCTAGTCGCACGCAGCGAAATTCCATCGAGACTATTCAAAACAAATAGATTAATATAAATTCTATGTACACAATTATGTGATCTAAATAAAAATAAAGTACGAAGGAAGTGTACACAAGTAAAATAGCGAGGAGCTTCCGCCGTAGACTCTCCCATAAAGTGGTTGATAGGCGGAGCTTAAGTAAGACAGTCGTATATCTACATACCTATCTATGTAAATATGTATGTGCCTCCACATTTGACCGACTCCAAATTACATGAAAATGAAGGGAAAAAGAGTCGACGACGGTGGCAGGACGCATTCGATAAGCAATGAGAAAAAAGCATGCAAGTTTTGAAATATTTTTTTTTTTATATAGAAGAATGAGCACCGAGTTACTTGCTATATAACTACATTCCTAAATACGTATGTATATACGCATGTAAATATGTATTAAGTTCTTATAAGTCAGTAGTAAACGTAAAGCCTCCTTAGGCGTGGTGTCGCATATTAAGTGAGTGAGGCGACAAAGAATAATAAACGCTAATGGCTATTAAATTGCCAGCACAGAGTCAGAGTGGAAAGAAATCAAAGCACGCAAGAAATAAGCAGACATATTAAAAAAAAAATATGTGCGAGTAAATATATGCAGTATAAAACAGGCTTAATGAAAGCAAAATTTAAAGTTCACAGCAAAAACAAAAAAAAAACACAAACCACACATCTTAAAGAATAAATACTTTTTACTGCAGCTATTTGGCAAAAGGTTGAGTAGAAAACCATCAGAAGTGCAAACGATATTTTATAAGCTTGACAAGCTATAAAATCTATCGTTAAATTACTTCTTGAATGCAATGATAAAAACAACTTTTATGCGAAAAGATTTAAATCTGAGTGTATTTAAAGACAATATTTATTATGGCACATTGCAGTGAGTATGCTGCGCAGGAAGTCAATAATACTGAATTATAAAAATTAATAACTAAAAGCATATTTAATAGTCGCACCAAACCTTTAAGCTGTTATAACTACTATGAAAGCGTGCTAACTAATACCGTCAGAGAGCAATACACAAAAAAAAAGAAAAACGCTTCACGGTGAATAAACTTTGTCGAAACTTTTAATTGGCATAAATAATTTAGTGGAAAAACATTAACATGACTTAAGCATCGTGACTATAAGTAACGTCTCTAAGTACCAAGCGCTGGCTGCATCAGCTCTAGTCACCACCTAGACATTACCGTTGCTGCCACATCGTTGGCGTTACTGCATTCGAATGTAAAAAAAAGTATGAACCTTTGGAATTTGTTGCAGGGAAAGCGTACATAAAGCAAATGCCACAAAATTGTACGAATATGCTTAAGCACGAATGCATTATGTACATCTATGTGTATATAGACCGACATAAAGGTGTGCGATACGCAACACGCGCAACCATCAACAGCGGCGGCGGCGATACATGATCGCCGATCGTGTAAACTTCAAATGTGCGCCAAAGCGTATAATTCAATTAAGTTACGCGGTCTGTAAAGAATATGCAAGTAATCTTCAACGTATTCAACGACTCGCAAAAGTCTCTATTTTCACCACTTCCAGTGATCAGTAGCGTAGAAAAAAAAGTTGTGGCAGCATAATATGACTAGATTTACAAGCGTAAATGCATGAAAAGCTGTTCGTGGGGTTACCCATATGACGATAGGCCTACAACAGCATTGCACTACTGTACATATGTTTGTATGTATGAATGTATGTATTTACATGCATTGATTAAAAAAAAACATGTAAAATGCATGCATTACAGTAGTGAATTGACGTATGTAAATTATGACTCCCATGCCCAGTGGCGACGAATTCTTCTCGAATTGATTTGCCAGTGAGTTCATTTACACACAAACATACACACCGCATACATATGCGTAAAACAGGGTGATTCAATAAAACCGCAGAATTTCTTTTATAAGAAAAACGCCAAAATTAGTCGAGATGATTTTTTTTCATCATGGCTTTTTGTCTACAGCATTTATGTATATATGAAATATATTAGCCGTTAAGTATGCACTACGACTCTGGCCACACGAGTTGCGCATATACTAATTTTCCATGACTTTTTTGCATAGATCGGGCTTTATGTATATCATTTATATTTAATGCTTATAATTTCGTTCTTCAACTCTGGAATCGTCTTGGGCTTGTTAACTTAAACCATATGGTATACTTTTCACGTCCCAGAGAAAGAAGTCCAATGGCGTCAAATCGCAATATCTCGGCGGCCATTATTTCATGAGCTGTGTGGCAAGTGGCACCGTCCTGTTGAAACCACATTCCGTTCAAGTCCTTGTCATCTAATTCAGGCCATAAAAAGTTTTTTTTTAAATATCACGACAACATCCGTTCGCCGTTATCATTTTCGTAGAAGCTCGCGCTTCTTTTGCGCCAGCGCAAAAACCACAACAAACAATGACTCGTCGTGGGTTCATAGTTTTTTCTTGAATAGCATGTATATTTTCAGTACTCTCAATGCGACAGTTTTGCCAAGTTAACATATCCGTTTAGGTGAAAATATGCCTAGTCGCTCATAATTTTTATTTTTTTAAAACGGCATCAACTTGTTTGCTGTTCAAGCATCTAATTGATAAGTAGTATACGGCACGGCAAAAGGTCTCTAGGCCTCAATTCTTGTGTCATTTGCATTGTGTAGGCTTGTAAACATATTAAGTATTTTTTTTAAATCCGTTGAACGGTGCTGCGGGAAAGATTAAATTTCTGTACACGATAATGAATTGGAAGTTTTCTATCGAACAACCTGTACGAGACGGACGGGTGTATTTACGTTTTGCACCGACCTAGTTGACCGGAAAAATCACGCAATGCACGAAATGCACTTCTTTCAGAACGACCATTTTCGTAAAATGTTTGGATCACGTTTACGTGCTGTTCAACTGAGTATCGTTCAATGACTAAGTTTGCCAAAGCCTGTAGTACTAATTTCCCTGATAAAAATAAAATTAAAACATTAACATATCAAAAATTATTGCTGTAAAAGATCTACATTACCCTTGAATCACCCTATATATGTAAGTATAGACATAATAAGCTTTGAAGCCATTTTTGATCAGATAAAATTCACTGGAAAAGCGACGGTAGTGATTGGCGATTGGCAGTTACATGAGATATATGTATGTTAAGCAAATCATTGATTTCACTGGTTTGAGAATTGAAGGAGTAAATACATATACCTTATGAGTATAAATATACGAAGACAACTTTCTTCATCTTCTTTGATTGAGAAAAAGACTTGTAATATTCGAAGCTTTATTGTTATGTGGAGTTTCGAATTTTTTTTTATCTTTGAGGGAATTTTTTCACGAATCGTCATTTTCAGTATTCGCTTTTATTCAAGTGGCCACAAATGTTCTATAGGGTTTAAGTCCGCACTCTGGAGCGGGAGTGATAATAATAATAATAATATATTGGCGCTTACACATATGCTAGTGTTTGGCCGAGCTTCTCCTCCGATTTGTGGCGTGCGCCTTGATGTTGTCACACAAAGCGGAGGGACCTACAGTTTTACGCCGACTCCGAACGGCGGGAGTGATAGCATGGATTTTATGTTGTCTAACAATCATGTATTGTCAATCAAAGTGGTGTAATCGATGCAGGATCGGATTAAAAGAGAATTACTCCAGACTGAATTACGCCACCAGATTCCGCCTAATGCTCCTCTTTTTCTGAGCTAATGATAGTGAACCCACGCCGACACACCCGTTGCAAGCGAATAGCTCGCTTCCAACTCTGGAAAAAAGTGAATTGGTACTGACTGGCCCCTTCTCCTTGGTCCCGAAATTTTTAAAATCTTTTAATTTGGTTGACGTGTTTATAGTCTACGAAGAATATGTATGAAGCTTGATGGCCCGCAGTTTTGAATATTTCATTAGTGAGTTGGAAAGATTGACACCAAAGAAGTGTTACATTTGCTGCCAAAAAAACAAAAAAAAAAATATTTACCTGCCATACACAATAATCAATTTCTGTTCATTCGCTCGCCAGTTATCACCATTTTGAAGATTCTAATCAAAGTTCACAAGAAAACTGTATTGTTGTAATACTCGTATCTGTGCCTAATTAACAATATATGGCAAGAAAGCAATGAAAAATAGATTGAGAAGACCATGAAATGTCATCTTATCACGAAACACAACCAACGGCAGTAACTTATTGCTGCAACTGTACAGCATAAGTAAATACATAAATATTTACCAACATAGAACGCAAAAAAATTATATCAAATTGGAAATAAAAAAGTTCAAATGAAAAAAAAATTAAAACAAAGAGAAATTGTAACATTAATTAGTTAGACACAGCGACAACTGTCATTGTCAGAAAGCCGCAGAATATGAGAAATACTTATTGCGAATGCCAAAAGCGAGCGTGCATTGAAGTTGCTACGAGTCTCTTAGCGGCTTTTTTACTCCATATCTACTATAAATGCAGGCTCGTTATAAAGGCATTAATATAGATATGTACATATGTATAGATCTTTCATGCACTTGCCAATATGTACTATGTGCATATGTACTTACATAAGTGCATAAATGGCAGAGTTGAAGCTTAGGCTTGCACGAGCAGATTGCACTTGTAAGATACCTAATTTGGTAAGATGGCAGTAATGTGACCAGAGTAGCTTCCAGTAATTACAACAATAAGCTGGTTTAATTCACACAATTTTATAATGGCCATAAACAACAAAAAAAAAGTGCTGGCCTTACACTTACTTTGGCTAAGTTTTGAAGTGATAAGTGGGTGGAGCAAGACTTGGAATTTATGTGACAAGCCAATTGGTGACTGTAGCAGTTAAGTTAAGGCAGCTAAAGTGAAGTCAGTAGCCGAAGGAAATTAGTGCAAAACAAAAACAAGCTGTAAAGAAGTGTAAAGGAGCGTCGATGCACTAATTGTTTATGACATAACTTGGTATGGCCATGTAGCATGACGCGAAAAGAGTTGCGCGCCCTTGGAGGAAAGAAAAACTAAAAACAACTACATATGTATCTTGTTCAAGAGCTTGTCCACCAACTAGCCAGCGTCGTTCATGGTGATGGCAATGAGACAGGAATGCAAGTTCGCATCACACATGGCTTGTGTGGCCACACGATGAATGCGAAAGGTTTTTTTTTGTAAATATTTAAATATTTGTGTATAAATATACATACTTTTAATTGAAAGAGTACAAAATTATAAAGGATTGTCAACTGAGAACACCAGTCGTATGTGTCATTTCATCAAAGTGTAAACAAGATACATATTTTTTTCATGCGACGACTATGTCAGCATTCGCGCGAAGCATTGATATTAAGCGAAGTAATTTTTGCATTGTATGGTCACCGGCGATGAAAAATGGATTCATTACGATAATCCGAGGCCCCAGCAGGCGTATGTTAAGCACGGCGAACCCGGACCATCGACGCCAAAGTTAAGTATCCATAGAAGCAAAGTAATGCGCTGCATTTGGTGGGATCAGTAGAGAATCCTATATGGTGAGCTACTAAAAAGTGGTCAGACGATCGACTGGCTCCCTACAGATAATAACTGAAGCGTTTGAAGCGAGTGATTGTGGAAAAACGGCCTGAATGAGCAACCAGATATGACTCATTGATCTTTCACCAAGGCAATACTCGGCCGCATGTCGCACAAGTGGTCAAAACTTATATCGATGGTAGCGCATCGGAAGTCCTAACCCATCTGCCTTACAGCCCAGACCTTGCAGCATCAGACTACCATTTTTTCCAGTCGATGCAGAAAGCACTTACAGGAGTATGCTTCATTCACTTTCAGTTGAAGAAATCAAAAATTTACTTGATGCTTTTTCGGTTACCACAGACGAGAAGTTTTATTGGCGCGGAATTAATGCATTGGCAGAAAAGTGTGAAAAAAGTCTTAGCTAGCGATGGGAAAACGATTCCTCTTGATAATAATATCGATAAATTAGACGCAATGGATCGATCCCTGGCCCATACAACATCTAAATTAGTAAAAGTTTTTTCTAACAGCGGTCCCCCCCTCAGAAGGCAATGGCATATCTCCGAGTGTTTTACGGATATGAAAAAGCTTCTCATTAAACACCTTTTGCCGCTTGGAGTCGTCGTAAAACTGTTGGTCCTTCCATTCGTCAAGATGCACACCACAAATTGGTGGAGCAACTGGGTCTAACACTCAGCATAAGTGTAAGCGCCAAAATATTACTCTTATTATTATGCTTTATTATAAATTTTTTTTTTTATTATAATAAAAAATTAGATCCCAGATTTCACACTATCTACTCCTTTTATCAGCAATTCCATTAGAAAATAGAAAGTGTTTAAAGAAATTTCTTTTTCAAAATCAACAGAGTCCTTGCAAACACGCATACTAAAGAAGTAGGGAACCTGAAAAGACCCGACAGATTCATCGCAAACAGCTGCAAAGAATATCTCAACTTGCTCGTCGAAGTGTATTTTCCTGGTTGCTTACCACTGAGCACAAGCCGAACAATCCAATCGAAGAGAATTGCGAAAAGCCTGTTCGAAGTACCTGTGTCAGATGGCATCCTCCCAGTTCATCTCCAAGAGGAACTTCTGGGAGTTATCTCTGACGAAAAAACTCTCGAAAGAATTCACACCCATTAAAGCTGTTCAAAGGCTCGAGCTTCTTTCTGGAGCAGCCAGAAAGTAATGCAGGGAAACGGTGGCATCAGATTCAAACTACCATGATATCTCCAGACCCAATCCGACATATGCTGCGCTCGTCTGGTGGAAGAAAACAGAAGTAAAGTCCACGCAGGCTAAGTTCAGTAAACTACAACGAATAGTTTGCTTGCTTCAAGTTTTCTTTCCCAAGAGAACTAACTATTTTATCCACTTCTCCCGCAAAGTTTGCGGCTGGTAGCCCCCAACATTAATTGCAATATATTTTTTTTTTTTTTTTGATTTTGTTCAACCCGCTATGATAATGCATTTCGACACTTCAAAAGCAAAAATTCAACGACTCAACCGGACAAGCCTTGATGGCTCCAATTTCTGCACTGGCACGCCAATGTTGCATACTCTTCACAAGTCGAAAGTTTACAGTGCGCCAAGCAGATAGCTGAATTCCAGTCTAGCTGCCATCCAAAAGCAGCAGCACGCTATGACAAGCAACGATGCAAGCAAAACGTGCAACTACGAGTCAGTTATTCTAGCTGTACGTTATGCCAACAATTGCACGATACCCATCCACATCATCCACAAATTCAGTGATAGGCCATTATGATTATACATACTTATACATACTTACTATGTATTAGCGCCAGCTCACGACTAGGCAAATGCAACTAGAATTTATTTAAGTGCACCTATATATGTATGTACAAATATACATACATACAAATATACAGTGTTGCCACCGAACATTTTTGTTCCTACCAAAAATTTTTTTGACCTAAGAAGATCTCTTGTGCTAAACCCTAATTGTAATCACCTCAACCTTTGGATATTTAAGAAGCTAAGCAGTTTGGAAGGTGCCATGTTACACATTTTCGTTCCCCAAGGTTTATCAGTGATGATACGTGGGCAGTCACATAGAATATGCTCTGGGGTTTCCTCCACCAACCCACACAACCTACAGTCCCTCTGTGCGGAAAGACCATTTTAATTTTATTCAAATGGTGCCTTAACTCGCAGTGTCCTGTCAGATAGATATACCTCAGACAGGGTAGTTACCATGCATGTGCATTTTGGCCTCCACGCTTTGCGAGGCAGTCAGACTTTGCGTTGCCTTCAAAACCTTCATGTGCCGTAATTGTGGGCTCCAAGGTCCTTCAAAATAGTTTTACTGCTGTCCACAAGCCTTGGAGCCGTTTTAAAAGAGTCTAAGTCTTTTAACGTTGCCCATTTGTTGTTCCAGGAAGACATTCGCGAACACATTTTTCGATTTCGAAGACCTCCTCCTGGAATCACAACTATACTACGAGTATTAAGGTTCCTCAGTACCCCTACCCCAGTACTCCCGCCGTCCATCTTCGATCCATCGGTATACCATACATGGGAGCCTTTGTCAATCATAGTATTATAGCTTCCCAGTAGTCCCTTTCAGGAATTCTGACCTTGTAGGGTTTGTAGAAGGGCAAGCTCGCTAGCATTATGTCCGCGAGCTTGATAGCGGGATCATCCATGAATGGCTTGAGAGCCTCTAAATTACCCCTGAAGAACTCCAGTTTTCATGCTGATAATATTGGAGAGCCATAGGGCGCTCCAGCAGATCGCTTTTTCAATCAGAATAGACAAATGAGGAATACCTGTAATGATGATGTAATGACTATGCAGACCAGTCAGTGCAACTTGCTCAAGGTGGAACCCGCATTTACTAGCATATTTTTTGGCCACCAGGCCAATTTCGCGTATGTAACAACGAGTTTTACTAACATATTGAAAGACCAAAACATTAGTTTGTGTGATAGTCACCAAGTCTTATCATGAAGTCTCTGACAGGCCTTTGTCCAGAGTTACCCCTGGATACTTTGCCTATTCTGATAACTTAATTTCTGTCCCTGCCAAGATAGGTTTAGTCAAGTTGACTTTCCTTCTGTTGGTAAATGGGACATTGGTGGACTTCAGTGGGTTTATTGACAAGCCCTTTTCAGCACACCAGTTTCAGTACAACTTTCGAGTTCAGTTTAATTTAAATTAGCTTGCAGGCACATAGTAAAGTATATATGGATGTTCATATTGTATATTGGCAATAATATAGGTACTGTTGGTACTTACGAATCAGGTATATTTTATTACAACCTACCAAATGGAAAAAAAAACTACCAGTTTTGGTAGGAAAATCCCATGTGTGGCAGCACTGGTAGGTACTTACTACGTCTGCCCGTCCTCGCACTGGCACTATAAATCAAAGCTCATCAACATCGCTAAGGAATTGTGGTGGCGGCGGTTAGTGTTGTTGTATTAGTATTTCTAAAAATATCCTATTAGACAAAGCGAGGTAAGGTAAAACAATACAAAGTAACCGGAGAAAACAATAAGAATAGAGCAAAAAACAATAAAACTGCGCTTTAGTAGAGATCTTTGAGACATTGAGGGAAGTACGAAATAATAAACTTGCCAGCGAAATGGAAAAAAAGTGTTGTAATAACCGCAAGCATGCCAACATCAGCAGCAGCAGAAAAGAATACGTATGTATGCCTAGAAGTTATTAGTGGGCAAGTAACGTTAACGCCAGTAACAACATCAGCCACAAAAGCAGAAGCAGACACCTACTTAAAGCTAAACCTAGAGCTGGGGGGCAACGTGCTGGCTGGCTGGTCTGTACAAATGGAAATGATGTGGTTAGCGGTTTAATAAACATCCGTACATACATACACATATACATATTAAAGTTTTTGCTTTTTATCTGCTAGATTTTTCATCGATGTTACTATGTCTATTTGTTCCATATTCGTCCATTCTCTTACCGAATCAAAAGTTATAAGCACACATCCAGGTGGCGGTGCACCGCAAGCGTTAGACTAGAAAAAAATAACAGTACCTCAATCTCTACTGATATACTAACGTACATACACATACATACCTATATATCTACCCACGTAAATGTTTACTACACGCCTGGTGTATACTCATCTTGCAGAAAAATATTAGGTTGCATCACTAAAAAAAAGTTGCGGTTCTCGGAAAAACATAAACAGCTGGACCGATTTGAAAGTAAAAACAAATCTCTGCGGACTGAATTAATAATAAATTAATTAAATCTTTTTAGCTTAAACTATTAAAGTATTTTTAAAAACTTTGTTTATTTATAAAAAAAAATTGCAATTATTTTCCCGTGAAATTTAGTCTTTTTGTGAAATATTTTGGCGGAAGTCTTAGAATATAATACATTTTATATTTCCGATGAAAAATCAGTACCGATTTTTTTTTTATCCTTTTTGTATGGAGAGTCATGCACCCTAATGTTACCTATGTATTTACATTTATGCGTATGTAAATTTTTGTTTATATATATAATGTATGTATGTATGTATGTGGAGTAAAAGGTAGTAATTCTTGGCGAGATAGTTAAGTTGTATACAATTAAATAGAAGCCCCGCAGCTTAAAACTGACCACAGCAAGAGGTCATTGCTGCTTTTCTTCTTCTCCAACAACAAATACTCATATTTCCGTTAACGAAGCAATAATGGACAAATGGAATCAAACACCAAAAACAAACAAAATTATAAAAAGAGTAGAATAAGCAATTAAGTGTAGTGGAGTTACTTTTGGCCAGAAAGAAAACGTACAGATATGAGGGCGAAATGAGTTCAACGACGATGATTCATCATGGTTTTAGGTGAGTGTACTACAACTCTGTTTCCGATACGAAGGTGTGATTACATATTCCATTTGGTCTACATAGAATTTTCACAGAGAGACAAAATGATAAATTGTCAACTATTTTAGCTAATAGCTCAGAAATGGGGGAGCTTTAGTGGAGTTTCCGACGTCACCACTCAAGGGTTGCGTTGGACGAGGCAAGGAAGGGAAAGGGTAAACACTAACATATTGTGTAAGCACCAATCTATTATTATTATTAAGAAAATGGTGGGGCTCCACTTGGTAAATGTGGTTTACTTCTGAACAGCTGGGCTTTTAGTCAGCTCAGCGGACGGTGAGCAAAAACCTTGGCCTTATGGCCACGAGCTAAACCCCGGCGGCCAAGTGAGCTTTTAAAACTGAACAAGTCATATATCTCGTTACTGGTAGCTATTCTTACCGGTCATTGTCCGATCGGTGCTCATGCGGTAAGGCTTAACATACCCCCACGTTCCTATTGCAGCAGCTCTATTGAAGATGATGAAGTGGTACATTTGCTACTCAACTGCCCGTACTTCGCAAGCTTGACATTTAAATACTTCGACCCGAGGAGCTTTTGGGAATAGAGAGCAGCCACTTGCCGAGCTATATTTTTAAAATTTAGCTATTTTCTTCACAAAGCTTTAGACCTCACCGTTAAATAAACGCTTCTTCCCTTTCCCTTTGTGCCCTCTCCCTTACTTAATGGTAACAAAGTGGACAGTTAGTTTACTCGGCTATGTGCGCCTCCACCTCAGGAGGCAGCCATCCTAACGTAAACCAACTTAGTCGGGTTTTTTAGATACTTCTGTCCGTGCGTTAAATTTTTAGATTTTCTAAATAAAACTTTCTAGTTATGACGTTCCTCCATAAGATCTACACTTCATTTAATAAGGTTACATTTACTTACATATGTATGTATAAAATTTAGCTTCGGCATGTTGACAAACAAATCGCAAACTCAAGCCACAAAAATGGGACTATTTCTAATAGACTTCTCTTGTTTTTTCACCGATTGTTTACAATTTATGTATAGTATGGCAACACACCCAACAGCTTTTAGTGTCAACTTTAACAAAAGTAAGTTTCAATTTCATTAAAATGCTCCATCGTTTAAAATCTATACAAAATTTGTTTGGAAAAAGTTTTAAAAGTGAAGGCTCAACTTTCCAGTGTCAATGCAAGCCAGAAACAAAGACCTCTTTTGACTACATTCGCTACGTCTTAATCCATGACAATTGACTTATAATAGCCGTGATCTACGCGCCATCTACGTTTTTATTATTTTTTTGTTTTTTTTTTCTTCATAAGTTTTTTTTTTTTGCTGCATGAATTTTAGCAACAGCATTCAATTGGTAGCAAAGTGATGTCACATAACGAAACTAAATGCCTCCCAATCAACCCACTCCATACCATTCAACTGCACGCCACTACCCTGGCGCGCGATGTCCACTAACACAATCAGCAATTACTTGTATACTTAAACGATTGTTTGCAAAGCTAACGGCCATCATTGATCATTTTAGCAACAACTGTAACAACGCGAACTTGCAATCGCTGCGTTGTGCTGTGTGCTGTGCTGTGCTGTATTGGCTCATTTCATTTGGCGACGACTTCATTTGACTTGCACAGCGCACAACACACGGGGCGTTGAAAGTGTGGAAAATGCAATTTTTTTTTTTTTATTAACTGAAGACAAAAGCATAATTTCTGTGCATTGCACTTTTTTTACAAGCACAAAAGACAGCACAGAGTGGCGAAATTGAAAGGTGATATGAAAACAAAATTCACCTGTCAACATGCACTAAATTTCGAGAAAATTGCGCAAACAAAAAAAAACAAAAAGAGAAATGAAAAATGAAACAATCCCAAGTAGAAATGAGTTGGAAATTGCAAAAAGTTAACACTAACAGCTGATGAAACTGCAGTAAAAACACGCTGCTATAAATCCATTTATGTACATACATACATACGCACACTTGAACAACACAAACAAATGCATAGACGCAATGGCATTATGTTGCGATTTGTGGCATAGCTCGTTTATTGTCTCTTACTGTTGATCTGTTCACTTTAGTTAAGATTGGTTGTTGACGCCTAACACCACACCAATGAAGTTGTTAACAGGCGCAAGCGCTTCGAGGCCGCCAGACTCAGCTCATTTGGCTACTGTTGTTTGGCTGCTGGTTGCTTTTCTTTTCTTTTCTTTTTTGGTCTGTAAGACAAGCATCTCAAATTACGGCATAAGCAGCCGTTCAACGGACATGCAGTAATTGATCAAATTAAAGTGTAGATATGTATGTATTAGGGTGATCGCCTCGGTTTTTCCAAACCGGTTTCCAAAGTTTTTTTTTTTTTTTTGATATCTAAATATAGGCGTTTTTTTGAAATCGTGTTTTTTCTAATATCGAATACGTCGGATTTTTTTTATCGAACAAACCGTTTTTTTTTTCATTTCATACAAATCTTGACTTCGCAATAAAAGTTTTGAGTTTTTCGAAATTTTTCAGGGCTTTTTCCACTTTAAGGAAACCCCTAAATAGTTTAAAAATTGTATACGTATTGTAACGGTTTCTCCAATTCGGGGTTTGCTTCTTAATGTTAAAATGCACAACGCAATAATAATTTTTAACCCGCTAACCTGATGATCAGGCAAGTGTGAACAACCTCATTGAAATTTATTTGTTTCACCTTTAGGTTAACAAAAAACTTTAAACTTCTGTTGCTTTGCTCTTTTCTAAATAAAAGCTGCTGTTAATAGTTTTATTTTAATTTCCGGTCATGACTTCATAACACAACATAAATTTATTTATTACCCCCTAGTATGAATGTTTGACCACGTATATCGTAAAATTATAATCTTGTGTCGGCTGAAAGGCGAAAAGCAGTAAATTGTAGTAAAATCCGTTTTTTTTTCAAAAACAAAACTTGAGATGATGCTGGCAACTTCCAATAAAAAAAATGCGTTTCAAGCAGTTAATAATATCGAACCTGGTGTAACTATACCAGGGGCTCTAACGGTGAGTTTTCGTTTGGACGCTGAAAATTGTGTAAGATCTTCATTTTGCGATTCAATAAAAGTGAGAATAAGGTTTAACTGTCAAAATTGTGTACACTTCTCTTCCGAAAAACTCACCGCATTTTATTTGCCTTTAAAATTTAGAATAAGGCCAGTATGCAGCTCTCAAGAAAACGCACAAGAAAAAAAATGGCGATTATTTCGTGTATGTGTGTCCAAGGAATTTTGACATCTGATGCTTCACACATCCTGTTGCCTCACTCTTTCCTCAAGAAATAATGGAACGGGCATACATTTGGGTTGCCTTGTGCTCTTTTTCAAAATAAAAAAAAAACTTTCGAAACTTTAGTAGAAAGCGTAGCAAATTTCTTAAGAACTGCGTACTGCCTTAAAGAAATTTGACTCAAGAAAATTTCTTAGAAATTACTTGTTCGTCATTTTATATGGAGCTTTTGCTTTTTTTGAGAGCTTCATACTGGCCTATACGATGGCCGAATGACAGAAAATAAAGCGAGCATGCTGTTTTATTACTTCACCTGTTTACTGCCCCATGTCAAAAAATATAAAAACATCCAGCCTTTATTTTAGACTGAATATCTTTATTTACATTGACAGTGAAGAAAAGTACGGGAAGATCCATAAAAATTCTTTGAATACGCATTTGCAATATGTAACTTCAAAATTAGACTTTCTTCTCTTACAAAAAAATAAATGGTTTTTTAAGCAATAGATATTCTGCCAAAGTATATTATTATTATTAAATTAATATTATGCCAAAAGTATCAATAAGACTTCTATCAATCCCTGTAATTTAGTTTTGATTTTTTTTTTTTTTTTTTTTTTTTTTTTACACACGATTTTTATATCTTAGTGAATAGTTTTTATCTTTGTAAAATTAAAAAATTTAGTTGTTTAAAAAAAATACTAAACTTTTCCTACTAATTGTTAGGCCTCTTAACGAAGTATCAAAATGAAAAATTAAAATTCGCCTACCTTCTGTTCATATACATACCATATGTTTCTAATTTTGTCAAAATTTGTCAAAATTTAGTGTTTCCGCCAAAAAAAAAAACTGTTATTACTTCCAATTTTTTTGTGTGATTTGATAAAATACCTCACACATGCTTTTATGTGCACATGTATGTATGTTTGTTAGAAAGCCATAAAGCAATAATAACAAATTCCAAAAATCGTTTAAGAGCTTCACAGCTGGCTTTAAACAATCATCAACAGCGATTATAAATATAAGTGTCAAATAACTATAATTAAAGCATATCTAATAATTCCCGCTCAAATGCGAGCATGCGAACGAGTTGTCAGCGAGTCGATTGTGCAAGTGAATGCGCTTTTGAATATGCGCATGCGCATGCATTCAAACATACCAAAACATATATTTATGTATGTACTTGCAACATTATAAAAGAGAGTTCGCAGTTATATGCTGACGAAGCTGAAAAGTTAGCTAAAACGCAAAAACGTGGGAGGCAATCAACTTTATCAGAGCAGCAGACAAGACGTGTCTATCATTGAGATCATTGAATGGGATTGCTATACCCCACCCTCAACCAAACAACAACACACGTACATTCCATGTTGCAAGGTGTCAATGCAAATTATTACAGCCGTTTGACATGTCTAATGGCATTTGAAGAAGCGCGGTAAGCAGCAGTTAGCAGCAACAACAATAACTACCACGAGACAGCCAAAAAAGTCATTGTTGCCTGCTCTACTAACTGACTGAGCGCTATTTTGCGAGTAAGTGCTACCGAACCGGTAGAATGACTGACGACTAGCTTGGTTGATCGGTATGTGTTGGCAGGTTGTTGGGTAGGCTGGTTGACTGCTCTTTTTAATTACACACCAGCATACTGGAAGCCAGTTTGGCACACGACACACAACACACAAATGAGCAGTCGCCAGCCAGTTAGCCAGCCAGCTAGCCCAGCTATGCTCCAGCGAGTGCAAGCGTATTCGAATTGCATGCTTTCCACATTTTCCAGTTTCTCTGTACGACTATCTTGTCAACTCACCTTTCAATTGACAAATATGATTTTTCCAGCACATTGCAACGGTCTCTGGTCTCTGGTCTCTGGCACTGGCACTGGCATTGGCTCTGCTTTGTGCCAACACCAACGAACTTTTGCGATTGCAGCAGCATTTATTTGATCTCGTTGCCGTTTGTTGGCCGTTGGCGGTTGCATGCCATGGCTGAGATGCTTTTTTCAAACTTTTTATGAGGCCACATGTTTGCTTAAATATGAATACATATGTATGTATGTATCTATGTGTATGTGAGTATGTGTTTACATTGTGCCGTTAGCCGTCTCATGCCATTGCTGGCTGCATGTGCGCGTCGCCATCTTAATCCACCTCTCCCTGCCTAAAGTCGGCGTGGTGCACGCATTAATGTCAGAAAGAAAGTATTTTTCTCGACTTGACTTGACTTGACGACGAACTCGTACTTTCATCATTCACATCACCAATGTTCAGTTTGTTCGTCGTTGGTGTTATTGTTGTTGTTATTGCTATTGCTGTTACTCAGCATCATTACATTGCATTGGCCGCGACCAAAGCTGCTGTTGTTGCTACCTACAGTTGTTGTTCTTGTTTTTTTTTTGTCGTTGCAGTTATTTATTATATTTTTTAACTGTGTCAAAGCAGCAAATGCAAGAGTAACAAATGCAAAAGGAGTAGAAATAAAAGAAAAATGTGCAAGCAGCAACAGTGATTGAAAATAATAAACTCGCTTACATATGTAAATTAGGATAGTCCTAATATTTTCCCCCAGTCAACCTCCAGCACTGAAGAATATTGAAAATAAGAAGAGCCGTTTTTTTTCTATTCTATTCATTTTACCATGCCGTCGCACAGTGGTAAAGTAAGTACTGTTCAAAAAAGTTCAAAGCATTTTTTTTAAGCGATTTCATTACATTTTTTTATTCGAAAGCTGATGAGATTTAGAAGAGATTTGTAGAGCCCGATTTTTGAAGTGTTATTTGCTTATATTAAATTTGTTAGTGCAAAGAAAGTATAATTTTTGAAGAAAATCGATTCTCCTGCTCCTGTTAATGAATATACTTAATGAAAACTAGTTGACAAAAATTAAAAAAATTATACAAAAAAATTTTAAGTGTTATAAAAAAATTCACCAAAAACACTTTTTTTCATTTTTAGAAAAATTTTAGGGATGCAGTTTAAGTAGCTAAGAATTCACGATAATTCGTAATATTTTTTTTTTGAACGCCAAAAGAATTTTTAAAAAGTTGAATTTTCTGTGTATTTTTTGCACCAGCCTAATGTGCATGCACACAAATACATACGGTACTGTATCGCCAGGAGTACTTCGTGTGCTGCAGTTAGTAGATTCAATACTTAGATATGGACATATGTATGTATGCATGTATGCATTCGCGCTATTCCACACAGCCATTCACACTCCAACACGCCTATTTCAAGTTGCTGTTAGGTGTAGTTTTCCAAGCGATTGGCTCAAGAAATGATGGATGAAAGGTTGCAAAAATGAGATTTTTTCCATGACATGAATTTCATGCATAACCTTTTGAGACTGTATACAATATTTTTACCATTGAGCAATTAGTGGTGCTTACCTACAAATGTACATACATACATAGTCGCTTTAACAACCCTAGCTCCATCGATCGACTTGTGATTTGTAAGTTGATGACTAGTGGGATTATTGATAGATTATTAGGTAAATATACATAAGTTATTTAGATTCCTGTCTTTATTGCCTAGGCTATTTAATGAATTTCCAAAAAGACGATTTCCTAACATGAAGATTTCAGAAAATATTAAACAAATTTTGTTAAACGCATATCTTCAAATTTATTAACAACTTGTATTTAGTTAACTCTTTAAACCACTTTAGTAGCATCTGTGGAAAATCATCCGGCAGGGGCAGGAGGATTCTGGAGGCCCCAACCATAGCCAAAGTCTCCAGCGTCATAGACCAGGAGCGAATCCTGTGGGAGAGTGGGGAAGTAATGCCAAACCTCTCTTCTTTAGAGTCGGAAGAGGACCAATCTCTTGCACGGTATGTGGATCGAGAAGCAGCTCGCTGCCAACGACCCTCCAATGACGGAGTTGGTCCTCTTGCACAAACCCAGAAGAGGAGGAGAGAAAACTACAGCGGAAGTTAAACACTGCAAGATCCATCTGATCTGGGCCTTCATTGCCTCCGGCACTGTAGCCAATGCTCATTCATAAGAGAAGGATGGAACCATTGTGGTGATTTGCCGCTTCCAAGCTAACTGAGATTGGCTCAATTGGCTGGGATTGGAACAAAGAATAGCGCACACAGGGGAAACAGGCTTCACTGTTTACAGTGCCAATTACGAAATTCGCTCTCTTTTGAAGAATACTGCAGCCGGATTGAAACCTTGAGTCAAACGGCTGGGCTGGTAAAAGTTCTGACCAAGCTGCGTTCACTCAAGAGACCTAATGGCTCTTTAACGGAGACTAGGATTGAGACACTCTCTGTTCTTCTGGAGATGCACTTTTCTGGGAATCAGGTGATGGTTACGCATTCCTCTCCCTCGACTGGTGAGGGAGGGTATACGAGAAGCACAGTGTCAAGGTACCACTGGATTTTTGCCAGAACTGTGGCTAATGAAGATGCCCTAAGATATGCTATTGGGTCTTTTGACAGTCTCAAATCGCCCGATCCGGATGGCATTCTACCTAAATATTGTACTTAAAGAAGGTGTTGAGCTTTAGTTGGCGGCCTTAAAAAAGATTTTCACAGCATCGCTTGTACTTGCCTACATACCATAACCTTGGAACCTGGTTGATGTCGCCTTTGTTCTTGGTAAGGATGACACAGAAACCTAGGTAGAAAAGGTCCGGACTTTCTGCGATGTTAAACAAAAAGATGCACTTGCACAGATATCCGAACTTTAGTCATAATCCAAAAAATCGAAAACTTTACTTTTTTTTTGAAATTTTTAACTAAATCGATTTTGTATTATTTTGAATTATGACACTCTTGCTGCATAATTTCGTTCACTCAAGGCAACCCTTTTATTCTCACATAAGTCAATTAACGAATTGGCAAATACATACGTTTTTTTACCATTCGAATTTTTTTTTTTAAGTTTTCCTTTTCACAACTAACTAAAACCTATAAACATACTACGTATTTAATTTCTTCACACCATTTTTTTTCAAACTCATTAACAGTCATTTTGCAATGCAATTTACACACAGCCTGTTAACTGTTTGCCACATAATTTGCACGCCAGCCTCAATTTCGCTAAATGGTAAGCTTGTGCAAATTCGAATTTCATCAATCAAATTATTTTGACAGAATACAAGAGCAGGGTATAATTATTCGTAAGATACCACTAGTTACGGTAAATAACTCTGTTTTTTTTTTTAATTATTTGGTGATAAATACCTAAGTATTTTATTAAATTTCGAATACAAAAGAAATGCGCACAAAAAGATGAACAAAGCAATTTTGGTCAACCGTTATAATTGGTGCGTGAGTTTTTATGGCGAACTATTTACATATATGTATCTGTGAAGAATGAATGCGTGTCTCGATGATCGCTGCTCTTGTCATTCAAATTCCCACATTCTTTATACGACTCGAAAATTAACTTTAAAATTTTTGTTTAATGAGGCAACGGAGGCGTGACTGCCAATGTGGTGATAAATGAGTTTCGGAGATAGCGTTTTGTAGGAGATCGAAAACAAAGATATGTATGTAAGTACTACATTATCTCTAAACAAAATTGAATTGTGCATCAGAACTGATATTAATTTGAGAACGATAACCAGTATGTATGTATGTATGTATGTATGCCATGATGAAGATGCTTCAGTTTGATTTTGTACCAAACGCAATGCCGCCAAATTCGTTTGGAGGCACACTACTTACTGCTGCCAAAGGCTGTTATCGACATACATATTTATTTGCTGGAGCATCCAACGTAATAATTGAATAAATATGCAAAAGAAACGGAACACGTAAGCATAATTATTGGTGTGTGTGTGCGTGCCATTGCGCCAACCAATTAAGCACTCTGTTTATAATTTAAGAGTATACTTTCAATAAGCGTTTTAAACGAATTGATTGCTCGAACGAATGCTTTAATTGCTGGATGCTAAGTTTACTGTGCCGTTGTTTGGAATACGCGCCTCACACTATGCTTCTTACGCTCTTGACTATGTATAATGAATTTTATTCTACTTATAAACATAAGTTTACTGTCTGTATACTAGGGTGGTACAAAAAAACAGTAAAGTCGGAATTGTATATCGAAAAAAGTGTACCCCAATTTTTTTTTTATTTTGAAACCAAAAAGTTGTTTTTTCCTCATATAAAATACATGGAAAACTTTGGGCGCTTTGAGCGACCCCCAAATATTTTTTGATTTCAAAATAAAAAATATGGATATTTTTTTTTGGTATAGAACAATCCTAGGGGGTGAGAGCATAAAAATTCCGACTTTACTTTTTCACATGCGTTTTTGGACCACCCTTATGTATACTCTTACATATATATATAGTTTAATGATGCTCAAGCATGACAATAAGGTCAAAATAAATGCAATCGACATGATTTACATTCACCAGGTTTGCCTGTTTAGCGGTATTTTGCAATAGACATTGCCAACGCTGCCAGCATGTTGAGTTGAAAGCGTGAATAAAGCTATGTTTATCAGCCATTTGCAAATCCTAGTTATTGCAGTTTTTATATATGTATGAAATGCATTCGCTTTGGCGCCTAGTGAGCTATTTTTCATAAACATCGCCACACCATTTTCCATCGTAATGCTCTATTAGGATCCTTTAGGATCCCCAGGCAGGTGGCAGGGTATGACGATGGACGAGCACTGCAGTCTACTGTGCGAAATTTGAAATTATAAACTGCCGGAGTATTATAGCCTTTTTCAGGCGCAGAATCCTACCGATAAAAGAAGTTTTTGATTATGGAAGAGTGAATGGATGACCGCATTGACAGACAGGCTGCTATAAAGGCATCAATATAGCACAGAACTTCCTCCGGAAGAGTGGTAGGGAGCACGGCAGCCATAGCAGTACGAAGGCACACCTGCTGATTCCATTACGGCTGCGGCTCGGTCCCCTGATGGTTAAAAAACCAAGAAGTTTAACTTTCTTTATATGTAGTTGAGCATTTATGATTAAATTTCTTCTTTTGTAAGAAAAACTTTTCTCTTCAGCGCATTGGGTACAAAAACCAAGTTTGTCGTTTTGATGGCATTTAACACTAAAACGCCTACCGACGAACTGCTTTTTCTAACAACATTCACTATAACTATTATGGCAATTTTTCAAAGCAGCGGGATATGCATTTTACCTGCAGCGCATTGCGCTGAAAAGCAATGGAAAAAGCGTGACTTTGCAAGGATGGTTTATTTAGCAAAAATGCTGCAAATATTTATTTGTGCAGAAGCAATGCCAAAAAGGAGCAAAATTGAGGCTGAAAGCTTTTTGGCAAATTACAAGTTAGTGAATTTACTGTTGGGCGTTTCTTTTGACCACAATTGGAAGTAGCCAAAGTGGATAGTAAGTAAGTAATAATAATGGGAGTATTGAAACTAAAGTATGGATGCACATCCACTTAACGGCCTTTCCTTTTTATTACGGGCAACTATTTACCTATGCAAAACAAGAGTAAAGGTTGTGGCTTTCCTTACCGTTGTTTATATGAAAAATAATAAATACATATGTACATTGAACTTTGATGGACCTGGGTGAGTCTAAGATCTTGGCCAAAAATTGTCCTGATTCACACAGATTGTTTTTAGAGCATATTGAACCAGATTTTCGGCCCATGCTAATGTATATGTATGTATAGTAGACAGCATCACTCCCTATACAAAAAAAAAACAGTACTGTTTTTCCATTGGAATTATAAAATCTACTATATTTTAAGACGTCCACCAAAATATTTCGGAAAAATATTAAGATTTAAGCCAGCTGGACCGATTTGAAAATACTTCCAAAAATGGAGTTTTTTATGAATAAAATACTTTCTTAAAGAACGTTTTGCAAAAAAGTCCCCTCAGATGACTTAAAAAATCTGCAGATTAGGCTTAACAAATCTGCATAAAAATATTTAAAAATCTTTTCAACGGAATCGTAATAATTTATATAAATGTTAAATATTGAAAAGCATTGCGATAACTTACGATATCTTTTCGACTTAAACTCTTGCATAACCGAAACGCCTATTAATCAAAATTATATATTTTCTAGATAAAACTTTCATTTTCTCTTTTCTATTTTCAACTTTTTTATTATTACTTGCATATGCATCCATACATACATACCTACAGAGTATTTATGTATGCAACATTGGAAGTGCATTTTTTGTACTGTTACGCCCACCCTTGCCCATAAGTCATGTCGTTCGCGCTTTATTTTATCAGCATTTTTATTATTACACACAAAAAGGCTTATTTTATGTTTTTTAAGTCTATTCATTTTAAGGTAAGTACACACATCATTTTAGAATTTATATTCACCCATTTTTTATTTTTTTATTTTTTTTTTAAATCTTTTTGTTCTATTATACGCCGCCAAGTGCAGGGTCTGATATGGCATTCCATGATTGTTTGTGGTCGCATTGAGTTAGTGCAGCCGGCAAGACAAGCAGCGCGCATAGCAAGTGTAAGTAAGTACTCGGTCGTATATGTATTTTTAAACTACAGATATGCACAATCCGGTTGCAGGCTAATAACCCCTTCATGCACAGCACTTTTATGTGCACACAGAGGATAAGCAAATGTTCAGTTTTTCAGTTTTGTTATTTATGTATGTATGTAAATACGTATGCATATATGTATATATTAGGGTGTATCACTCTACATATATACAAAAAAATAAAAAATCGGTACTGGTTTACTACATATATTTTAAAGCAACTGTTTAGAAATAAAATTAGTTCTTAAAAATATTTTTCCCAAAAAGTCACCTCAGATCATATATGAGTTTAAGCTAACAAGGTTTGCATAAAAGTACAAAAAAAATTTCTTCAACGGAATGGAAATAATGTTATTTTTGGAGATATATACATACATATAATAATAATATTTTTTCGTAATATTTTGGCGAGATTCTTCAAATATACTACATTGTAAAATTTCGATGGAAAAATATTAACTTTTTTTGGTGGCACCTTAATGTACATACATATGTAAATGAAAATCAACTAAAAATCTTTCGTCGCCACAAGCAGAAAATCGTAAATAAATGGAAAGGATTATTCATAATTTACAGATTGATAGCATGACCTTTTGATGGCATCACTTTTCAGCTGAGCCTCGTTCAAGAGAAGATTTCATAGTGGTGAAAGTTTATCTTAGTGATTACTTGCTTTTTTTTATTTACACTTTTGTGATTTTTCTTACCTTTTATCTTAAATTTTCGCAAACGAAGTAATGAAGTATATCACTTTTATTTGAATAGCTATGCTGAATTTTCCAAAACATTATTTCAGAAGGCCCTTTTATTTACCGTACCTACTAATTTGTTAAAACCTAGATTTCAATTAACTTTACACTTAGTACAGCCAAATTAGAGTCAAAAATTCGTAATCTGACAATTCTTTGAATACTGGATAGTCGCAAGAAGCGTAAAACTTGATTTGCGAGATTAAGGGAGATTTTGGAATCGCGGATGGCCTATATTCTTTCCAACTCAGAAGAATTTTCATTTTAGGGTCTCATGTACATATGTATATAATAAAATGATTAACCGGCTCTCACTTAAAAATTCTCTTAACTGGATGTTGCTTATAATTTAACAGCCTAAACTTAACTTAATGCCACGTCGAAATCTATTTCATTTTGATTTTCTAAGTTCTAAGCTCCGTTAAATTAAGTTGCCATTATCAGGCTTTAATGGATTTCCTCGTTCGGGCCTAGACGTATAGACGCACATAAATTATTTTCAAACCAACTCCTCAGTATTTATTATTGATTTTCAATTAAACTCGATCGCTGAATATACAAAAGCGAATATTGAATTAAGGGTGTGTTTCGACAACAAAATCAGGACAAATTGAGAATCTAATTTATGTACATACCTACATACATCCCTGCAGAGAAACTTTCTAGTTATGAACTATGTTTGACACCCTAGTTTTAATATTTCATATCAATTGCGTATAATTAAATTTAATTCGACTTTTCAGAGAGGTGGCAACCCTCTTCAAAATATAGCTACAAAACCTTCTTCTCAGCGCGGCGAACCCTTTGATCCCCAATAATTTAATATTTCATATAACTTGTGTATAATTTAAGTAGATTTGACTTGTCAAACGGGTGGCAATACTCTTTGCATTAATTTAACTTGAAAAATCTTTAGCACCTCCAAGCGGACTCGAACCTGATTGGCTTTGATCAGAGGTAGGTAACTCAGCAAGTTTTCAGGAGTTGACTCAGTGGCTCCAACTCACTTTAACGAGTCAGCTAACACATTTGAATGTTACACTGCTTTGTACTATAACCGACTCATTTTTATGTACCTTGCGATATCTTGCTTCAGACTGTCTTACTCAGTAAAGTGCCTAGAATTTGTCTTTTTTAATACCGCTGACTGACTCTTTTTTATGCTCAAGAAAGGAATTAGTCAGGGGGGCGTCAACTGAATTACTGAGTTACATTTTACTTGAGAGGAGTGTCTGATTTGCCGATTTAGTGATCGAAGTCAACTCAATAGCTCGCTTAACGGAAAACCACTTGAAGCTTCCGAACTCGCATTTCGCCGTACCAGTTAATGAACTAGTTGCTTTCTACCAGTTCAACCGATATACTGTTTACTATCTGATTTACCGCAGGAATATTTTGTATGTACCTACATACAAACATCAGTATACAGTTGAAGGCACAGCGCGAAGCAAAGAAGGAAAAAATGGCAAAGTACGCAGTCAATGAAATTGCAGAACAATAACTCACGCCCTCAACCAAGCATAGCAAGCAAAATGTAAAAGCAAAATACACTTCGGTGAAATATTCGTCAAAAGAGCCATGAATTGCATTGTACCACAAGTATGACTCAGGAACGACGACGACATCGATACCCAGCTACAGGATCAAGCGACCGAATGACTAAGCAACGTCGAGACAGTCGCACAGGAACGGCAGTGGAGAGTTGCCAGTCAACAGTCGGCAGTCGACTATGCCATTAACAAATACAATATGTGCAATAAATAAGACGAAGGGACGGACCCAAGCAATTGAGCGACACATGCGAGACACACGTTACAGCCACAGCCGTGGACAAAACAAACTAGAAATTCAATACAAATGTAAAACAAGAAAAAATCCTACAGATTTACATGCATTTTGAACATATAAATACATTGCAAATTAAAGTTAGAAAAGCTTACAGAAACTGACGAAAAAGCAAAATACGACGACTACTTTGTTGTGCTGCTGCAATTGCGCTGAGTGGCAAATTGGTGAGGTACCACAACTTCTACAGCAGCAGCAACACCAGCAGCCGGCAACCCGGCAGCCCGGCAACGCGACAACCCGCGAACAGACGTTGACAACCGGCAGACGGCTGTCAGGGGCCCTTCACACGCAGGCGCATTAAAACGCACAGACACACACGCATCTGCATACGCACACACAGGTAAATGCGAGACGGGCGGCGGCACTGGAATATGTACATCCATCCATCCGTATGCAGCTCGTTCGACAACGTGACGATGTAAAAGGACAACCTACTGGGCGCCCAGCATGAACAACATAGCCGAGCCGAATGAAACCAAAGTCAACTTTTGAGTGCTGGAACACCCCATAACGAGCTCCGATACACCGCGAAATGCGAAATGCGAAGGAAACAAAGAACGAAAACCAATAAACAAGCGACAATATCTGCGATGTATGGAACAAATGAAGCTGCAAATGGTGGCGCTGGCCGCAGATGGATAGGTAGACATGGTAGACATACAAGCTGTAAGACACATACATATGTAGGTACATACATACATACGAGTATATGCGCGACGAACCCCAGCTGAAATGTACATGGAGCCCGCGCTCTTCTCAGTGCGCCTAATTGCTGGTGGATGATGGGAATGCAACAGAGAAATTTATATACAAAAGCATTCGGGATAATGCAAAGAAATGTATAAATCCAATAGAAAATAGCAGAAAACTTGATTACTTAGAATTTGGAGAAACACACAGCGAGTGACGATTTCATGCATTGCGAGTTTGCGGCCGCCTTCAAGTGGTGCGAAGCGCCGGCGTTGGAGCAAAACAAAACAATTTCAAGGGCAATCATTTCACCTAACATTTTCTGGGATAAACATGAGTATTTACTAGATAAATATGTATGTATTAGCATGCAAGCCTTTGACGTATACTGGCATATCTGCATGTGGGCTAATCCTCTGGCATCAATAGGCATATCTTTGGGTGAGAGTGCGGAAGCTCTTACACTGCAACTTGAGTGGTTCAGCTGATGGATATCTATGCAGCACTCTTCGTTTGTGGATGTGAAATCCATTTCACGAGTGCTTGGCAAGATTGGAAATATATTTTAAAATTCATAAATATTTTTATTAAAAAAACAAAAACATAAACCAATTCCATAAAGAAAAAAATGCAAGTGCTCTTAGCTCGGCGCATTGAACTCTCAGGCTGTATTTTTCTGTATTTGATGATGGGTGCTGTGCGCCCCACCAGTTCATTTGTAAAATACTTGCTTTACCACTTATGGATTGGCAGACGTCAAAATACTCGCACAGTAATACATATGTTTGTCCATATGTCTCGGAGTTAACGCATAAGTATCGACGCACCCGACTCGCCGACGTTTTCTTTTAGTGAGCACTCTGACTTGTGGCGTCGTTTGTTCGATTGACGACTACCTGACTGGTAAGCAAAGCACATCCGGCCAATTAAACGGAAGCAAATAGCGACGTCATTTCTATTAGCATGGATTTAAATTAAAGGTAAGCCAGCAGAAGCTGACGCTGGAATGACGTTGACGCGTAAGTGTGATGACTCTGATATTTCGTAGTGGGCAAATGAACTCGTGCAAATGGATTACCCATCCTGACATATGTATATGTAAACATATCTAAATATGTATGTACATACATACGTACATACATACACCTACATGAACGCACGATCAACGGATCTCACACTAATAAATAAGTCAGAATGCATTTGATTTTTTGTTTTATTTCATTTTTTATGTTGAATAAATTATGTGCAGGTAGTTGGTGTAACACGCTTTTGGAACGTGCTTAAATAACGGCTTTTTAGTCATGAAGCAACCAATTGAGAGCCCAATGACAAACTCCAGAAAACCTGCTTATACGAGTAGAGCAACAAGTAGATCACTGCAACTGTCGCGTAGAGTAAAAAAAGTCAAAATGTTAGTTGCTAGAACTATTTCCTAACTTAAAAAATTCAACCCAGCTAAGTGCCCATAAAACCCCGGAAAAATTTTGCCCTAAACCAGAACCGCTTTTTTTTTTGAGAGCAATCTAAGTAGTGCTGAACTTTCGAAAACAAAACGCTTCCTGAACTTTGTTTGGCTTGTTCAAGTCATGGGAAAACGGAAAACCAAGAGAGTCGGAGAGGAGAATCAGGTCAGACCATGTTTGGGCTAGGTTGAAGTTGCTGGCTGCATTCCATAGGGATGGCAGGAACATTTAAGAAGAACATGAAGAGTACTAGGTTCATTGTGGTGCCGATCCTTTCAAGGCTCGCCAGGCATTCAAAGAAGCAGTGGTAAATGCAACATCCCCTATCACTCGCCAAATCAGCACAGTGATCGTGCGACATCTGCCGAATACTTTTTTTTACCGGTTTCGGGTTAGGTTTTCTGTATACCATCTTTTATTAGCCTGTTCGATTAAATGGCACTGAGCCAAACTTAAAAGCAGTTATCGGACGGAGTTCCGGCAAAATGTTGATGGCGGAAAAGGAGGGTCCCTTCTAGTCTAGATGTCTGACTACCAAGTAGTTAGTAAATGACAGCAGCGTCAGTTTTCTTAGTCGCCGCGAGCTCTAAGTATCTAAGTATGAAGTATGCTACAATCGTCTACGAATCTTAAACATAAATTAGGCGAACTATCCTGATATGCGTGAGGAAAACCCCTTCTTAAAAGTATAACACAGGAAGGTTTAGTTTGAGATACTTAAGCCCTCGTCCACATTAAGTCTAACCTCCCTATATACACACATCCTATCTGGAATTTCCCAAAAACATGTCCGCCAGAATTTGAGTGACTTTTAAAGTAAAATTTTTTTATCTCTTAAGTCTTGTTTTCACTTTGCCTAGTTCAATGCCATTTGTCGTCGAACCAGTGAAAATCTATTATCAAAAGAGAACAAAAAAGAGTATGACAATTAATATACATATGTATTCAGCTGTAGTTGTGTCAAAATTTGTCGTAAAATTATCACTTTTTTTCAGTCTCACCCCCGCAATCGGTAATACCACGGCCACAGATATCACATACAAATTTTGGTCCAGACTGGAGACGGTTAAGGCGTATCGCACGGGGGGCAAAGTACAGATTCCTTTATAGAGACTCAAAAAATTAAAATTATTATTATTATTATTTCTAATACCCAAAATCGTTCTACCATAGTCGAAAATATCACATATAAAGTTGTGAATTTGCTAACATTAGTGTGGTACGTTAGGGTGGAGGTGCTGAGATCTGATGGGTAAGTGCGGGAACGGGGTACTTGAGATCAATAAACTTCGGAACAAAAAAAAATTCTCCTCGATTGACGAGAATATCGATACATCATACTTTAAGACCCTACTGTAAATGCTTAAGATATGACGGACGGAAAATGTAAAATGACGACCCCAATGATCGGCCAACAAAAGTTTTTTTTTTTTAATTGCCTGGCAAAAGTACTTTGAAGTCAGAGATGTGCGGCGAACTAATTTTCTAGTACGGTCTAATGCGCATATCTACGTGCATATACATATGTATGTATGTATTTGCGTGAAATCGCCAATAACCAAGGGTCGCCTTTCATTATCTGTTGTTTGTTGTTTACCCCATTCGATTAGGGGTGGATTTTTATCACTTGCAGAAATACAAACTGCAAGTATCTAGTGTCAATGCGTTTATCACAATGAAAATATTTCGTGTGCTCGCAGTAGTTAAAAGTAATTGCTTCAATTTTATATTCAGCCTTTGTTACACCTCAGAACCCATTTTGCGACATCTCCTTGCATACGTATATGCGAGTATTGTACTATTCAATAGCCATCAGATAAAATTTAGCAATTTATTTTTAAATCCTAGGCATGTTTCACCTTAACGAACAAAAACCGGCAAGACTTACGATTTCTAAGCTCTTTTGTGTTTAAGCTATTGTTCCAACTACTTTTTTATACTTGAGGAAAACTACGATGACAAAACAAAATCATCAATAATGCATCAGGGAATGCACATCATTCAATTCTATTTTTAGTACATTCTGCACACTTAAATGAAGGAAATGAAACATGGAGTATCTGGTAGTAAGTCAGTGAAGATGCAGCAGCCACTCGCTGATACACGAGCACTTCACCAACGAGTACTTGTTGTCGACAACACCGGGAAGCCATAAAGCACACGCCCTAAATTCACACAAAAGGTCCTGGTAGTAATTGGGCGTCGAGCAAAGAAAACAGAAAAACAGCAACAACAACAACTACGGCAACTTATGAAATACAATACGAAGGAGCATATTTAACAGATACACAAAAGCAGACAATTGTGAACGTGTGTGGGCGAACACGGGCGGCAGGGATGTAGACGATGAGTCAAGAGAGACGATGAAGCAAAACACCGAAACACCGGTAAATACATATCGCACACGATCTTCAAAAGTGACACAACTCAAAATTTGACATTTTTGAAATTTGGCACTAAAAAGGTACACAGCGCTTTTATTTACCTTTCAGCAAAAGCTGGAGTAAATTTTTGTTATAATTTGTTGAAAAAGCCTAAAGTAAAGTCTTTCTTGATCATATGATCAAGCATGTGCTAAGAAATAATTTTTTACATTTTCTGACGAACGGGTCATTTTGAGTTTTGTCTATTTTGAATACGCAAATACAAATGCAATAAAGTGGAGCAAAGAATAAACCCGAAGAGGAAAACTTGAAAAGAGGTAAATAGGAATAAAATCAGCTCATAAGTAGGTACATACATAAAATATTCAAGAAAGGGCAAAAATGTAAATATTTAGTGTTTGATTACAAATACATATGTATGTATATGCCTGTAATATGTAATTTTTTTGTTGAAGGCGTCGCACATTTTTTCCATATAAAAAAATTATCAAACATTATTTTATATGGAGAAAATGAGCGACACCTTCAACAAAAAAAAGTGCTAAAAATCAATGGTAAGTCCTAGCTTCCTCAAACTTGCACTTTATTATACTAAAATTGAATGGGCTAAAAAACTGCATACTCAACTTTTTTCTAGGGAGCGTAAATAAAAAGTACAATATTAGAATGAAATTTTGTAGAAGTTTCTTTAATTTTGCACAAGGTTTGGAACTCTGATTTTTGGGGTTTTTGTTGTAGAATTATCCATATTTTTATAAAAAATTATCGAAAAATAAAATATTTGAAAAATAGTTGCCCGTATTGTAAAAAATTCGCTGTACCTAAACTTTATTGACTGACTGTACATACAACTATCCGATATAGAACCAGAACTATTGAAATTGTAGCATCACTACATACCTATAACTGCCAAAATCAGTATATATAGTAATCGTTGCCTTTGTTTCGACGAGTTGGGGCGAATGGGGAGGGCTGTTAGTTAAAAGCAGTGAAAAGTTTTCTACCATGTGTCAGTTTGGATACATACATATGTATGTACTAGTGATGGGCAGTATCGATACCAAAAGTACTCAGAACTCGATTCCCAAAAGGATCGACAGCACCCGATTTTCAAAAGTATCGATACCGATTACTCCAAAGTAATCAGAAAGTAGTCAGCACTCACAAAAGAGCTCGAAAATACTCAGAACTCGAAAGTACTCAAAAACACTCTGTTTCATCAATAATCAGTATTCTGTGCCGAATATACGCTTAAAAGTACTGAGTTAAATTTACAATTACCGGTACTCAGAAATGGCTGTACTCAATTTGAAGTTTCAATAGTTTTCAAGTGTAATACTTGTACCCAGAAAAGTTAGCCATTCATATAACGTAATTTGGGATTAATATATTATTTTGAATAAAGTGCTATCAGCTAATGAGATTTCTACACCACAAGCATTGAAATGTTACCAACATGTGTACATATATTTAAAAAGTACTCAGTACTCTCAAAATTACCCGATCCTTAAAAGTATCGATACTAAAGAACTCGATCCTCAAAAGTACTCGATACTTCCCAACACTAATATGTACATACATACGTATGTATGTATGTATGTCTGGATAAGTAGGAGTTTAGCCTGAAGCCACCTCCCATGATGACTCTGCTTTTAACACACATACACACATACACATGTATATACGGTTTACCGGACTATTTGTGGAGACAAATTTTATAAAAACTTAGCCTCATCATCAAGTCTGAATAAAATCCAGTTTTTTATAAATTAATGCAATCTTGCCATTGGAAATTACAATTTGTTTAGAGCATTATTTATATGTATGTACATAAATACGTATCTGCACACAGCGCTGCAGAGAATTGTAATTGACACTGCAATTCTCATTACCACAGCAATTGGAGCGTCTACAAAAACAATTGTGCAAGACTAATTAAAAGAAAATCGACGCACGCAGAAAGACAGTATAGGTATGGAAAAGCATACATACCTAATGGAAAATAAGAAACCAGTGCAAATGCAATGTAAAGACAAACAAGTGCAACACACAAACGCCACAGTAAATTCATACATAGTAAAGCAAGAAAGCGCAAACTGTAAAAACTTAATACAAACTATTTAAAACAAAAAAAAAACAGCACTGCAGGTAAACAGAATGTAGTTGGACAACTAATTGTGACATTTCAATGTATCACGCTTAGACCAGCGGCAGATCAAGTTGTCACATCTGCTCGGTTAGAAATGCATGTACATATGTACAATCGCACACAGTCTTCAGGAATGTATTAATTTAAAAAAAAAAAAACTTTTATTTTAAATGCATGTAATTCAATAAAAACGTTCTTCTTTCATTAGAAGCCAAAGCAATATTTTGTTGCAATAAAAAAAAACGCAATACGATTAACTTGAACTCATAAATAGTTTTTTGTATTTGCTATCAAACGAGAAATTCTGAGTTGATATACTTTTAAAGGACGTGTGCTATGCGTACATACATACAGTACATGAGCGATATGCTCATTTACTAAAAGACTTATAACTCAAAAAAAAGGAATGTTTGAGCAAATGATGCAGAATAACACGTTATATCATGTTTCACATCATTGTCTACAAATTTTGTGCTAAAATCTTTTGTAGTTGCCGGGCACGTTTGAATAAAAACTAATTTTGCTTAAATTTCAGACCTTTTACTCGATTTAGTCAAATATATTTACATATTTCTACATTTTTCGAGCAAATTTAAAACTTTAAACTCGTCTCATAAAAATCTCGTTCCTCTTTCAGCCTTTTAGTAAACGAGCGGTATGTGCATAGGTACATAAATGAAATGTTTTATATCGATCGAAATATTTTTTTTTGTCTCTGCGCTGACAAACGATTGCAAATTAAACAGCTTTTAATTGGAAAGATTTTTCGTTGCTTTTTAATTGTTTAGCTATGTAGATATGTATCATGTACATTAGACCTATCCCACTTTGCAAGCAAACAAAAAAAAGTCCACTGTACATCCCCGAGTCTAAAGTATTTTTGCAAAGCAATTTGGAAACCTAGAGGTCGTAATTTTACATTTTTCGGTGACGCCTACATTCTTTGGTTTTTTTAATATGTAGTTTTAAATACTGGAATAAACAAAATACTTCCTTAGCAAAAGTTTAGTGATTTTTGGGGACTTTACTTTACTGACATTAGGGTTGTATGTTAGGATGATAAGAACTGATAGCTGGTGAGTACTAGCTTCGACTGTAAATGTCGAAGATACATCGAAAAATATAAGCAAGCGATCCCTGCGTTCGGCGAAAAACAAAAGAAAAATCGAAATTACCTTCGAATCGAAATATATTTCTTTTGCAAAAGTTTCATGATTTTTTGAGAGCTTTAGTTTACTGACATTAGGGTGATACGTTAGGGTGATAAAAACTTAGATCTGGGGGGGTACTAAAACGGGGTATTCAGGTCAATGAACTTTAGAAGATAGACAAGAACATCGATATAAAATATGTACTTTAAAATTCGACCGTTAATGCGGAAGTCACAACAAAAATTGCTTTCGAATCCAAGATACTTCCCTAGCAAAAGTTTCACAATTTTTTGCGAGCTTTAATTTACCGACATTAGGATGATACGATAGAGTGGAAGAAACTGCGATCTGGCGGGTAAGTACTAGAAGAGGGTGCTTGAAGTCAATGAGCTTTGACACAAAAAATTTTAGCCCGAGACAAGAACATCGATACATTATAGTTTAAGATCCGAATGTAACAATTTTTTTGTCATTAATACCCTTGCAAAAGTACTTAGACCCAGGGTTGTACGGCGAACTTTCTTCCAGGTACGGTCTAATTTACATACATATTTCATTGTGCTTTTTACAAAGTGTTGAAGTCTTTTGTATGAATCATATAGTAAATTGAAATGATACCGCAATGAAACCTTCTTAGTTAAATATATGTATAAACCTTTATGTACATACATACATACATAAATAAATACAAAGTTCCAGACAATTTAGATGGCAACGCCAACAAGCAACTGGCCAAACAGGCAGCCGCAAGTTGGAATAACTAACTAATCCACCACCAATGCCAAGGTGAAGAAGCCGGTTCAAAAATTGCAAACATACATATGTATGTATGTATGTATGTACATATGTATGGATATAGACAAATATACAAACATTTCTTGTGGAGCTCTTGGTAAATTGAGGCAAAAACAAAAACTATCGCACAAAATCAACAAGCCGACAACGGGATGAAAGAAAAGCAGAAGAGAATAATGCAAGTTATGTACATACATCTGTAGGTACATGAGTATGTATGTATGTACATATATAATTGCATACATGTATGAATACAAATGCAGGTACATATTTAAGGTGGTTACGAAGGGTTGCGGGGCCGGCCGTTCACAACAAAAATATATATATCAATATTTGCCTTGAAAATCTGCTAGTGGGGGGCGGAGTATCGAAATTGGACCACAGCCACAGACGTTTAAACTTAAACCCCCCAAGCTTTGAAATGTCTGGATTGGCTAGATAGTATTGCAAATTGTTCGCAAATTTTTTTAAAGCCCTACATTAAAATAAATTTTTTTTTTTATTTAATTTATAATAGCCATTTAAAAAACTTACAATTTTCAACCGAAACTGTTTGTGATGGATGTACTTCGTTGGTTTTGTTGCTGCAGAGGCTTTTTGGAACACTTTTTTAGTTCGATGTTTCAATCTTTTTTGCGCTGTATGTAATATGTACTATATCTGTATATATGTATGTATGTATATTGCACGCTCACAAGTTTTGGATCTTTTTATATTTTAAGTTATAGCTTTTACCGCACTTTTTTCAATAGCTATCGTTTTTTTTTGACGCTTATGCTTCAAAAACTAATGTACACTGAGTGAAATAACTCAAACCATGAAAAATTTAAATTATTCCTTTCTTCTGTTCCACCGTTTTCACGCGTTTTGCTCTCTTCCCTAGTTGGTTTGAACGCAGTTGCGCATAATGTACTACGCTGTGCTAAAGAATTTCAGGACAAAAGCGTTAAAAATTTGTTGCCTTTTTTTTACACCACGCACCGAATAATATGAAAAATTAATGTTAAAATGAGCCAAATCCCGTAATCGATACAATTTTTATGTTTTGAAGTTCAAAAAAAAAAAAAAATTTTGTATGTAGTTAATTTTTTGCTTTTCAAAATCACAAATCAAGTTCCTGCAAGGTATCCTTCAAGAAAAAAAACAACTATTACTGAGCGCTATAGAAGTAAAAAGGGCGGTTTCGTTATTCCTGGCAGCGGCGAATATTACAGCATCAGCGCATTCATCTGTGCGTAGACCAAAAAAAAAAAAAGAAGAGTTCTACCCCCACACTCCCTATTTAACGCACTTTCTTATTTACAAGCCACACAAAGGATACACGGAGCGCACTTGACAATTTCCTGTGGTTTTAAATACACCAACAATTATTTAAAATAAAACTACAACTCCTCATACCTATGAGTTGATTATTTGCTAATTTTTATTATATTGAAAACTGAATTTGGCTCAATTTATTTACAAGCAAAAAACTGGGTAAAATTAAGTTAACATTACATTGATTTATTTCTTTAACTCAGGTTTGCTGGCAGCCGCCTTATTTATAAAACCGCACAAGTATTCTCAACACAACCGTTCACAACGCGTTGCTAGCTCGAATAAAGTGTTCGTTCGTCGCCGGCTCAAAGGAAAGCCATTGGAGTGCAACAGTGCTGCCATTCACGAAACTTTCTAGTGTTTGTCTACACTGGTCACCAACATGTATGATGTTCGCTGCAGGCAAAGGCTGCCAATCAGCGTTGCCGTTTTGATCCAAGTGGAACAAAAGTGATACATTTTCCGATGAATGTTAGAGGGACACTTCTTTTTAAATTTTGATACTTTTCTAATCGTGTAAAAAATCTCACAGTACTCGAAAACCTTACCAGAGTTGTTTACAATTTCTTCGCTCATAGGGCTAAAAGGGTGTATGAATTTGCCGAGTTTCAAAACTACCGTTTACCAACATTTTAAAATCATATAAAATTGAAAATAAAAAAAAATAAATTGTTCACAATTGTTATTGTTTGAGATTGAAAATGAGAATGTATGTGGAAGTTTGAGTTTTGAATTTTAAAATTATATCGTTGGCAAACAATGGTTTTACCGTGTTATGTTTTTATCATGCATATAACGGTGTCTTTTGTTTTTGTAAAGAAAGTAGTTTAAAGTTCCATAACTGCTTTTTTTTTTTTTTTTTTTTGGAGATAACCAAAATACTGACAAAATTGTTAATACATTTTTTTTCTCTTAAAAATTTAATTTTTAAAACGTTAGGCGCATTTGACCGTGTTAAGAATATCAAAAACAAGTAAAATAAAGAGTTTTGAGTTTAACTCATCAATTTGATGCTGCGATTTCTAAGAAATGAAACCATATGAATAGAATTTCAATAATGTTCTCGAAATTTACTAAGGGACTTTGCATTCTCTGAAGCTTTCAAGGCTGCCTGACTATCGGAGTAGATCACACTTTCTCATTAATGAACAAAAGTAAAAATTTGCTAATGTGTGTGTAACTTAGGAGAGTTTAAGCATTCGTCTTTTTCGAGACATTTTCGACCACATGTCGACATACATATATAGGGTGTGATTTTGCCCATAACTTGACGAATGATGATTTTCAAAGTGTGAAATTTATTCTCATAAATACGGTCACTCGAGTAACCTCATAAAAAAGTCCAAATCGACGAGTGGCCTCGGTGGACAAATGAAATCGCCTCAATGCGTGTCCGCGTCACACAATGCGTGCTAATAAGCTAAAACCGTTCACAGTTCACCTTTTCTTTTGCACAATTTGCTAATTAAATAAATAAATTTTTATTAAGCTGAATATATAATTAAAGTGATTTACACAAAAATTTACTTTGCATTCTATCAACCAGCTGACTTGGCACTTCCACATAGCTGTGTAGACCATAAATTGGTAATGCCTGTTTTTCGTTCCACTCATTATTTTCAAAATTATATTCTTCCACCGTATACACATCATGACCGCCGAGCGCCCATATCCGTTTGCCGACAGTGATGGCGCAGATGCCGAAGCGGGCTACTCTTAACGGTGCGACCTGCGAGCAGGTGAGGATTTGAAAAATTAAAAACAAGCATAAGAATGTCATTTATGTACATATGTACCGTACCTCGAGCCATATATTCTGTTTTGGGTCGTAGCGCTCCACTGTATTTAACATGCCCTCATTGTAGCCACCAATCAGAAATATGAATTCATTTAATATGGTAATCTGCAATTTAGCATAAACACATAAGTCCATTTTTATAAACCGTTTTTTTTTTTTCATTTTTTACTTACGCCAGGCCAACCGCGCGCCCCATTCATATTGCTGCATGTCGTCCAACTGCTGGTTTTTGGATCATAACATTCAACTGTACTCAAGGGCTGACAGTCAATGCCCAATCCACCGAATATGTAGATTTTTTCTTTGTATGCGATAACGCTGGCACCATATCTGTGAGCTGACATTGCCGGCAGTACTTGCCAATGATTAGTGCATATATCAAACCTAAAAAAAAAAAATACTGTTAATAATGCTTACAATAATTCTGCATCATTTGTTCAAAAATTTCGTTTTTTGAGTTGTGACAGTCTCTGAGCGATATGTATGTACATACATCACAACTGTATTGAAAGGATCGCCACCATCATGCCCACCAAAAGCGTAAATCTTTTCATTTAGCATCACAACACACAGATCATCACGACGCTTGGACATGCTTGCCATTTCCACCCACGTAAATGTTTCCATATTAAATCGTTTAACAGTATTGTTTCTTTGGACACCTCGCCCGCGGCCACCAATAAAGAACAGACTACTCTCGTAGTAAACCAATCCATAGCTGTAGTCTCTGAATTTAAGTTCGAAGCATTTTTGCCATTTCTTCAGCGCTGAATTATAGCGAAGGATGTATTTTAATTTCTATAAAATGTAAATTAATTAGACAGCAGATAAGACATATAAAATCTATGGTAAACATACATATACACATGTACGAGCATTAGAAATTTAATATGCTCAGGACCACTTAAACACTGGTTAAATTGACAAATTGGTTTGCAACGCCGAGGGTTAGATTTTAGCCTACTAGGTAACTACTCGACAATTTTTGAAGGCTAACTTCTTAACTCTGCTTAAAGCGCAGTTAGTCAACGACGTAGCGTAAACGTAGGTTGACGTACGTAGCAGCATATCAAATTTACTGTTGATAGAGAGAGAGAGAAACAACGGCAACGTCACCGCCATGCGGTGGTGAGTTTTCGTTAACACGCGATTCACATAAAGTAGATCGTTTCTGCGTCAACCTACGTCTACGTTACGTCGTTGACTGTTTGAGCTTTTATGGTCCATTCTACAGGAATTAAAAATTGTTGTAACGTGCCAGTGCATTTTTTAAAACCAAAATAAGTCCGGTTTGGAATCCTGCTAATATGCACTCAAATTATAAATGTGAAGCTTTGCGAGTAGATATGTTGTTTGGCACACAGATAGGCTATAACCTTGATTAACATATAGGATATTATTTGAAGGGAGCTGCCACCTTTTTCAAAAGTTATAATCAATTAATGGCTCAACAACGATTTATTTCGAAAATAATTTTGATGGTTGCTACCTGTTGAAAAATGTAAAAAACAGGTTAATTAGCAAGTTAAATCAAAATATTTAAGAAAGCTTATTTAAAAAAAACATTTGACGAGGGTTGCCATCTGTTTTATACAGTCAGCGTTAAAAATATGAAAACCCTGACGTTTTGACAATTGTATTTATTTCATATATGTAATACGTCTATATTGGTAGTAAGCTAACATCTCAATGTGTAAGCATTCCGAAATCAAAGCGAGACAGTCCCCTGCAAAAAATTGTGCGACTAATTTCTAAAGAGAGTATTCCGAGATTACTCTCAATCGGGTACAATTGGGCATTAATTAGTCCCAACTAGTCTCATACGGGTACTAATGGAGGTCAATTAGTCTCGACTCATCCCTTATGGGTATAATTGGAGATCAATTAGTCCCCAACTCATCTCTAACGGGTACTATGAACGATTTAATGATATGTATGCACTTAGTCAATGAAATTTCATGTGCGACGTTGGCACACAGAGAAAGTATTCGCCTAACAAAACTGAGCACCCCGGTTCGAATCACAGCTGGCGCAAATTTTAATTTTTATTTTTTAAAAGTGACTAGTCGCTTTTTATACCCGTTCGGGTATAAAGGTGAACAATTAGTCTCTTCATAGGACATGCTCGAACAAAAGCGATCAGTTCATTCCATATAAAGAGATCAAAAGTGGTATTAGTCGCATGCCCATTTGCGATCGCTCCCGGAGTCATCCCGGATTAGTCCCATTTTTTGCAGGGTCTAGTTCCGTTTTTGTCAATGTATTGTGTACTTGAGTGCCGTTTTTGTAAATGTGTCGTGTACATGTTTATTTATAAACGTATGTGTTTCTTTTCTTTCGTACGTGTTTATTGATATATCTGTACTGTAGTGTTTTCGGACGGTACTAGCTCTTACTGCCAATATAGGAGTATTACATATATGATTTATTTATACTTTCCATACCAAAATATTATTATTATTTCTTTTTTTTTAATATAGCTCATTCAACTGCAAAAACCAGCAGAATCAATATTTTTAATTTCATATAGACTTAGGAGAATTCAAGAAATACCAAAAAATTTGCATCAAAAGAAAAATACTTTTTCGTCAAGAATGTTGCGCATTTTCTTCCATAAACAAAACCTCTTTTTATATGGAAGAAATCAAAAATCAACAGTAATTTTTAGAGACTTGAAACTTGCACCTTATTATGTTAAAATTTTATGTACTACAAATCTGAACACTCGAAATACTCTAAGAAATCGAATTGAAAAGTTGAAAATTTTGATGGAAATTTGTTGATATTTATTGAATTTTCCCGAGATCTATATAACATAAAAAAATATATATTCGGCTGATTTTTGCTGTTGACAGAACTATATATTTATAAAAAATAAGAAAAATTTGGTCTGAAAAATATAAATAAATAAAATTTTCAATACGGCAATGTATTCATATTTTTGACGTTGACTGTAATTCGAAGTTAATTTAATAAACAAGTTAATGAAGTATTTTAACACGGGTTACTCAACTCTGCATGGGTATTCAATGTTGGAGGACTGAACTATGTATTTAACTCAAGATGTTCTGCAAGTTAGCCTTGCTTAGGTATAATTTTTTTTTTAATTCTTCAACTTACTTTTACATCGTTTAAAATCAACAATCCGCAATATTTCCGTTCATTTTCCGCTTTTGTATAGCCCCCGGTATCCATTGATGTTGTGATCAATTTTAATGCCTTTTCTGCTAACTGTGCACAACCCGGTAGAGGTTTCATAATTTTGTCTATAAATATGCCATCGAAATGCTCCAGCCTCAAGGAGCTCATTAGTAACGAAAGGTTTGTAGCACGTGTATTCTTATCATGTTCGTACCATCTAATGATAGCCTGAAAGACATCCACTTCACAGTCAATGTGGAGGTTATCAGCGCTTAAAATCTGATTAAGAAGTTCTGGCGAAAAGTCAAGAAACTCTGGACTGACGATGACCTTTAGTGTATAGAAAATAAAAGTAATTCTCTTAAAAGTATCTTTCTATAAAAATCAAGAATTTAGTCGCTAAAATTAGATTCGATTTACAAAGCATTTAAAGTAGGTTTATATTTTTTTTTATGAATTCGGGTGTAATTTTTAGATTCTTGTTTATCGATATCATAAAATAACAATTTTGCAAATGAACTGAAAATAAATGAAAATTTTAAGTAACGATTATTCCCACTGCCTGTATTTAGGAAATCCTTAAACGCATAAATATTGCTGACGTATGTATGATACACTTTCCAAAACAGCTTAGTTTAACTTGCCTCTGTGAAGTGACTAATCGCATAGTTGATAATTTCACGATTTTTCTCTTCTAGCGCTGACGTCATGATTAGCGCCTAGAACTTTTAACTTCCTCCATGTGAACACTGCAAAAATTATTTATCAATGAGACAAACCAAGCAACTGAGGGTTCTGTGTGTATGGTAAAGAATTTATATATAAAACATCGAAGAAAACTGCTAAGTTTGACATATGTACATATTCACATTAGAACGTACCACCTTACAAACAAGCAAAAAAAAGTTCGTCGTACCCCCTAAGTCGAAGCATTTTTGCAAGTCAACTTCGAAAAAAAAAATGTTTGGTCAAAAGTAACTTAGGGTTTACACCGGACAATATTGTCAAGATAATTAAGTCAAAATTATGTGTTTGTTGTAATATGAATTCGCCGTGTTTACAACAAACAAATCATTTTGACATAATTGTCTTGACAATATTGTCCGGTGTAAACCCTAAGTAAGGGTCGGCAATAAAATTTTTTTAAATAGTTCTACTGGAAAACAAAACAATTTCCTTAGCAAAAGTCTAATGATTTTTAATTTACTGACATTTTCGGGTAATAAGAACTTTGATCTAGTGGGTAAGTACTAGGACGGGATTATCGATGTCAATGAACTTTGCAACAAAAAAAAAAAATTCAACAATTCAAAAAACATTCGAAATTGCCTTTCAAAAATATGTAATATAAGTATGTATGTAGATTCAGGGGTGTACGGCGAACTTTTTTTCTGGTACGGTCTAATGTACATCGATACGAATGAATGTATATTTAGAAAACAGACGGGGGAAATACACTTTAGACAACAATACGGCGTTTGCAATTGTTACATGTGAACGTACATATGTATTTAGATACATACATACATTTGTGTATGCATATTTCACAAACGGGTGAAATTCCAAATTTAAAAACTGCATTTACTTGCGCATTAAATGATAAAAAAAGCGTTGTGGTAGAACGGGCGTTGCTATCTTTCCTGCAATCAATTGCATTAAATAAGGGGTATTGTCGAACTCTTGCAATGCCCTTGCATGCTGCACGGTTTGCAAGGCTGTCTCCTAGAAAAACCGGGTTTTTTTCATGCAATCTGTGCACAATGCCTTTGCAATACTTCGAGAATACCCCTACAGCTACAAAAGCTTGTCATCAACGTTGTGGAAATCGATTTGTTTGAAGTTCTTTTAGCTTGAAACTTGCATTAGGGTCTTTGCAAAATAACTGATTGAAGAAAATGAGTTAGGAAGGCTTTTATTCTCTCTCCTAAAAAAAAAAAAACTCAACTTACCATCTTTTCACTATAAGCTATCGATAAATAGTTTTCGGCCGATTCTCTTAAATATATATCTTTTTCCAGCTAAACATACATATATATTTCTCAAAGCGGTGAATCACACTATTTTTTGAACACATCTACATAATAAAAAATATATATTTCTGTTTTTAACAATTCGACTACTATAGGTAATTTTTTGTAACAATTTTTTTTGTTTCTGTTTTTAGAATTTTTATTTTAATTTTTATTTTAAAAAAGTGATACCTCTTTAGAGGGGGTAGTGAACGGGAAAATTGTGATGAAAACCGTATGACTCTTGCGATGTAACGGAAGTGCATCTATTTTAACCTTCTCTTTTTCCGCCTTCCATAACATTTAGAGCAAATTATCAGAGGTTTAAAATTAAGCCAAAAGCAAGGACGAATACGAAGTTGAAGATGAATACGAATAAGAAGGCGTGTACAAAGCGGAGAACAGGACCATTACGAACAGGAAGACAAATACGAAGACTAACACGAAAGTGAATGCTAAGGTGAATAAGAACCCGAATACGAATGCGAACTAAGGACGAACACGCGGGCGAACACATACGCGAACACCTCGCCTAAAACGAATACGGTTACGTAGGCGAACCTGGTAATGCAAATGCGAATACGAATAACGGGAACTCATTTGTGAATTTTTCTACCGCCAATGAAGCAAACCTATCACAGCTAAATTAGAACCTTAGATGACTGTGGTTTCAAGTGGATGAAATATACATTAGGATGGTCTTTAAAAATGTAAACATCATGGGGCACCCCTTTAAGTTGTTCTACGTATAAAATTAAGACATCCAAGAAACCACATTTCAAACAAATTTTTAGGGGTCGCTATCAGGATTTGAAAAAATGTATAAGATTGAATTTTTGCTATTTTTAAAAACAAATTTAAATTTTTGCAAAAATTCTGGTAGCGATTTGTTGAAAACTTTTTTTAAATTTAGATATTTTAGTGCATGTTTTTTTTATTTTATACATGGAATAAAATTTAAATGTTGATATTTTTAAAGACCAACCTAATATACATACATATAACGGAGATAAAGTCGATGAATGCCATATTCTTTTAGAGAGACGCTATGCATGCGAAATTGTTTTGAGCCTATAAATTGTAAGTGGGACCTAATCGATCGCTGAGACGTTGAAACCAATATTCTTTCGTATTAGTTAACTTATGCTTAAAAAATATGTACACACATATGTATGTCAATGCAAAAGGCCCTACATAACTTTTTTTCGGAAATACTCCGTTATTTTTCTCCCACATAGGGCCCCTTCACCAAAATTGATAGCTGTGTATGTACATATATGCTATGTATATTTACATTTTAAAAAATACGCGATTTAATACCATGTTTAGAACAGCCCTCGGAACTGGTCATTGTTTAAAAGAGGCCATCAAATTTCAACATTGAAAAATAAATCTTTAGTTAAAAATTTTGTTATTTTTTATTTACTCTGCTTAAATAATTAGAATCATTTCTTTTAAACGGAAATGATAGAATTTATTGGTAAATAATTGATTATTAATCTTCTTGTTGCGATTTCGGGGGGGAAACTTAAGAAGACTATTACATTTTACGGTCTAAAAAAAACATTTTCAAACATAACTATATATGTGAAATGCATGTAAATCCTTATATAATATCCATAAGTGCATATATTTGTATGTATCACAGCTCACAGTAAATTGAAATGTATGTATACCTATTAGCGATAGCTTATCAGCGTGAACAGGCGGTTAGAATGCAGTAAATCATAAAAGTAAGAATGGCGTGCACCCCGTGAAAAAAATTTCGATTGATATCGCAGAGATATGGATGCACCATATGGTAACGTTAAGTATTAACTGAATTATCAGTCTATTGATTTTTAGCGCTAAATCTACAAAAAATGCAACAAAAAAAATTGACTGATATGCAACTGGTTATCCTCTAGTGGTAAATACAAACCATTTTGAGTGTTTTATTGTTGCTGTAACTGCGCAAAAGTGGGCGAGTGTAATCGAGAGCCAACTGTTTAAATTGTTTGTAACAAATTGTGTCCAATTTGAAAACTATTTTCTCGAGCGTAAACATTTTGTAATAAGTATTTATTACATGTTAAATTTGTTCAATACCCCCCGCTGCATTTGATGCAAATTTTTTCTTCAAGAACCAAGCTAAATTATACCCTTACTTGTAGGCATCGCAAATGCTTCGTTTTAAACTTATTTCGAAGAGTGCACAATTTTGTTGTTGTTGTTTTATATGCAGCGGTTTCTTAGGCGAGACGAAAATCATTTTTTTTTTTCTTCTTAACTTTTACTGGTATAGTAAATAAGAGTAGCGTCCTTGTGCAAATGTGGGCCGAAATGCACTTGGCAATTTTCACTGCAGAAAATGTGATAATTGTGGCATCCCCAGATGCAGGACTCTGTGCCGTTTTGGGCTGAAATTTCAAATAAAATATTGATAGTTAGTGTTTTTGAAATATTTTAAACAAATCGATGGCCATAAATTTATCTTATCATGAACTGTACCAACTCTGTTAGGATATTTTGTTAGGATATTTTGGCTGAGTGAGTACAAAGTTAAGTAAGTTTATCGGACCGCGTTGAAAATGAAAATATCCTAAGGTTTCCGATAAGTACCAATCCTAGTACTAAAGAGGGCACAAATCTACTCCTACTAATGTGACCCTTTGTTTATGAATACATGAAATAAATAAATGAAATAAGTCGTATAACCCTAACACCTTTAGTCATCGCGTTTCTAGCTTTTAGAAACTCTCAGTAAAATCAAAATCTCATATCTGAACAATCCAGCAACCAAAGCTCGAAATTATAGTAATATAAGCTCGTGTGAAAGGATTCACCGGTGTTATGGGGCAGTCTCAAAAAATCTCACCCCAATCCGCTCAGATACCTCATTTCAACAAGTTTTGTCAGTGATGATAGTAAATTGTGCCAGAGCTAGCGATATCAGATGTATCACATCCCTCTTTTCCATATGCCATACCACCCTTTTACGAACCTTTTCTAATAATAAATGTTTGGTGAATTACAAACTATTTTAGATCTGGAGAAATTATGCTGCATCGAAAAATTTAATATCAGGTTTTATGGGTAGTGATATTGAGCCTTTTAATGCGACTGCAATTCCAAAATATGTTATTGCACAAATGGTCGAATAAATAGAAATGGGTATTAAGATATTTAATATTCTTACGTTTCTACTTAGAGGAGCTAGTGGACCCTTTATTTGAAGCCACAGAACCTTCTAGCATCACACTAGCTAAAGCTCTAGACGATGTCTGTCTTGTTCCATCGGTATCAAAGCCTAAAAGGAGTTAAAGAAATAGATGGCTGGGTACAGTGTGTGATTTGTAAAAAATGATTGCAAGATTTTAGCACGTTTTACTTCAATGCCTGCAAAAAATGTGGGTATGAACTGCAATAAAAATTTGTATGCCATCTCATCTAATAGGATTCACCGTTTTTCCCGTGTATCCGGGTGAAGTTTTATATATATTTTTCCCCCATTGTAAGTATTTTTTTTTTAGTTTTTTTCAATACATAATGCATTTATCCCCATTCGCTTCCGTGGATGTACAAATTTCACCATTCGCAAAATTCCTAATTCGAAAAACCAGCTATTGGGAAGCCGTATAATGATTAATACATGATTAATACATTATACAAGTAATTTTTAAGCAAAAAACAAAACCGACTGCAATTCTCATATAAAAATTTAAGACTACCGTAAACTTAGTATGGACCACCTCTGAGGTACCACCTCTCCTTACCTTGTTTGGGGTGCAAAATTTACGAGTCACGCCATGCTATCTTTGAGATTAATTTTCCATGCAGGGTATGTGCATATTAAGTAAAAAAGTTTTCATTAAACTAGCAATTTAATAAAAATCAGTAAATAACAAAATGGCACACTTTGGATATACAAAAATATAATTAGATGTTTTTACAACTAGCAATCAGTCGACCACCGATTTAAAATGCATTTAGTTTATAAATGTGCATACATTTACTTGAAGGCAAGTACACAGTAGTAGCTTGCACGAATTTCGCAGCGTATCCAACCAACCAGTAATTAAAGCATCCAAGAAACAAGCAAATAGGCAAAAGAATTATAACAGATAAGTGCATTAAAAACCAACAATAATTAAAGTAGCATACGCTCTGTTAATTTTCGCGAGACAATCGCGTTAAAATAGAAAATGAAGTCCAAGAGAGAATTTAAAAAAAAAAATAAGTAAAATAAAAATCTGCAGCCAAGCTAAGAAAAAATGTACAGCACTGCCTTAGCATGTCCGAGCCGCTGCACGCAAAATGATGCATTACGCATGCGCATAGCCATTGAACATTTTTAACGAATGTTAAGTTTTTGTTTGTTACTCATGCTTGCTGTCAAGTGGGACCCTCATCGCAATGAGAGTGTAAAGGATGCCTAAATGCAAGCAAGTTAAAATCTCAAAACACAGTTTGATTGGTGCTGGAGAAAGTTCACCAGCGCATGCAACTGTGACCGTTTAAGCGAAGTGTGCTTCTTTGTGGCCCGTAAGCTGTTAGACAGATACCTACTTGAGTGCGGGGACTCAACTTACCAGACGAATTAAAATGTTAAATAGCACGCCATAACAAACTTTCGAAAGAAATTCCAATTAAACACTCTCAAAAAACAATTGCAACCCAGGATTTTTCAGACTTTGTGAGCTTTGACCCTCTCGTCTGCGTGTATACATAGTAGTAGTATAGAGCGCCGGAAGCCTAGGGGGCTACTCTGTAATGCGATACGACAGAGAAATGCGATGCGATAGGCCATCACCTCTGTGAATTACTTACCCCTGTGTATTTCATTTGTTTTCGCATCGCATTACAGAGTAACCCCCCTGAATAGGTTGATGTGCAGATCTAACTATTTTGTGCGAAACTTGGCCAAAACCCGTCGAGGGTTATAAATAGCTAAAAACATTGTAACTACATACATACATAACGCTAAAACTGTGATGCTTAAACAAATGTTCATAACAAAATAAGTACTATCTGTGCTATCGTGCGCGCCTAATTAATTAACAGTTATTTGGCCGTTGAGCATTTTAATTAATCAGTAACATTTTTATGCCTTTTGATTATATCAAGAAATTAGCGATTGTCATGCGAGTAAGGGTCAAAACATAGTGGAGTGGCGAGCAAAGCGAAGGGAAGTTAATTGTTCAGCTTTTTTTCGAAGCCGGGATTTTCGGGATGTCGTTATCACAATCCCGAGATCACGGGATTAGTCCCGGGATTTGGATATTCATTACTTTTCAACAACTTAAATCGAAAAAATTGCTTCTATATTGTTTGAGAAGCTCTCCTAACATAAAATAAATAATAAATAAATGGGTTTGCAACCGACTTTTTTATTTAAAGTAGCTGATGTCAGGATTTATTTTTAAAGGACTTGGTAATTTCAAAGATATGACTAATTCCAAAAATTATTTTAAAACATTTCAATGCAATCTAGAAAAAAATATGGGTACCAAATGCAAGAAACAATTTCTTTAGAATTAAAAAAAATAACATTATTTGGATTCGCAAGGACGAATAGGTAATTTTTTAAGCTGATAAAGTTAGAAGAACGAAATTCGAGGATATTATCGATTTTATATAAGTCCTTAACATATCATTTTTTTCAAACACAAATACATATTGCGGAATTTCAAGGATACAATTTTAATAGGACATTTTCAATACTTACCAGTCCCTCTGCACCAAAAACTGGAATCTGTTTAAATTCGACAGGATTTCCTCTTTAGTTTGATACTCATACCGCTTCTCTAAGCACATTTCTCTGAATTTTCCAAATCTTTTTTGAATTACTGCCGTGAAAAACTAAAAACGCAATTTAATTATATTTGGCTTATGGTAAAATTTACTATCGCAGCTAGACATTTATAAAAAATATTAATTATTAAATAAAAAAGAAAAAGAGCCGATAGTGGTCAAGAAAAGAAGTTTCTATTACTGCCATCAGTGCAAATTGCAAATCCCGAAAATCCCGGGATTATTTTTCAAGAATCCCGGTGAAACTTTGGACCTTAAAAAGACCGGGATTCAAGGATCCCGGGATTAACATTCCTAATATGTATCTAATTTTTGCTCTTCACTACGCTTCTGAAATCGACGCTTTCCTCGATGCTCTTTGCTCGCCCCTCTACTTTGTTTTTAGCCTAACGCGTAGTCGACTACTACTGGAGTATGCGCTGCATGATTGAATTTATGATCAACCAATAAATCATTAGTTAATTAATTTCAGTTATATACCATCGCCCAACCTCACGTCTCCACCTTCTACAGATTCTATCGAAAAAGCTGTGGTGAGACAGAAATGTCAGGTGGAGACCACAAATTTCCACTGTTAAACCATATCTGTCTTGTCGATTTTTTTACCATCGCTGTCTTAACATCAGCTGTCATTTCGTAGTTTGACAGCTCAGTTTTCATTTAGCCGCGCCAATTATATTGGGTACAGATCGATCTGATTGGCTTGATGCAAGCTTCAGGTAGCTGCAAAATACCGATGATTTTTGGCTATTTTTTTTTGTTTCCTCCCTACAAAGTATGCTCGACAAAATTTGTATATGAAAAAAAAAATGGACAGAAATAAAGAAATAAAATATTATAACGTCCCAATACGCACAAAGGAAACATTTTTCCAATTTTTTGCAATCTTTGAGAAACGCTTGATTCTTAAGTAGATATACATACAACATTTTTCTCCAATATTTTATCCAGGGTTTGACTTAAAGTTGTATAAGGTTTGAATTCAAATCGATATCCAAACTTTTCTCAAGTGGAGAACTCAGATTATTTTGCATACAAAAAATGTTCCACTTTTGTTTGAGAATGGGTTGGTTCTCCAGTGAGGGACACTTGAATATCAACATTGGAACTTTTAAATAAATATGTGTTACATTTCCACTTGGCCTCTAACCCAAATGTTTATTGGGGTGTTTAATTTATTTGCTTTACATATCTTCAATATTGTCATAACTCAAAAGAGCATAACTCGAAAAAAAAACGGCTTTAGAGTGTTGAATTAACATATGCGCGATTCCAGCGAAAAGTCTATAGGGGTCGAAATACGTGAGTGCGAAGAGCTGGAAATGCTGGCCGACAGAAAAAACACCCGAAATTTTCAGCAGAGACTTGAGCGACTTACGGAAGGTTTCAAGACTCCTGTAGGAACTATCATGGCGACCTAGTGACCGATTTCCAGAACGTACTCAATTTATGGAGGGAACACTTTTCGAGCCTTTTGAATGGCAGCAGCACTGAAAGAAGTGGAAAAGACGAACCCGAGAAGATGAAGTCGATATCCCAGCGCCTAACTATGACGAGATACGAATATCGATTATGCTGATGAAAAGTAACAAAGATACTAAAGCTGACAGCCTGTCAGCCGAGCTATTCAATTGCGATGACAAGGAGCTAATAAAGTGCATGCCCGATGACTGTTATTCAAATGCGCTATGCCCAATACACAAGAAAGGCGACCCCGCCATGCGTGTCAACTTTTTTGGCGTGTTGTATGAAAGACTAAAGCCCTTCGTCAACGAACTGACTGGCGCCTTGCCAGTCTGGCTTCAGATCAGAATTGAGGAGGACCTCTCCGAGCCGTTTGATACCAGTCGAGGTTTCAGATAAGGTGACTCCCTTTCGTGTGATTTCTTTAATCTGATGTTGGATACTAAGAGTCCATAAAATCTGTTATGGGTTTGTACATATGTGTAAAACAAAAAAATGTATAATAGAATTGAAGTTTTTTGTCATAAAATGTTCAATAAAGATATTTCTAGAGAAAAAAGATTTTTTTCAAGTTTCAGTAACCTTTTTATGGGGTTTTGAAGATTTTATCATCACTTCGAAGATTTTTAACAAAATGTTTCTGGCAACACTGCTCGCTGTTAGTACTTACTAGGGGTCTTCATCTAAAGCGATAAGCTGCTGATAAACGATAAAATAATGAATGTATAATTTTTATAAATTAACAGTCAAACTTTGTATGGAAATCCATTTAAGCGAAGTTTATCAGAGGATTTTGATGGCTATATAAATATAAAAATTTTAGCAAATTTCAACCTTCACAGGTTGCCAGCTGGTCGCTTATGCTACGAACACATAAAAAGCAAATGAACACATTTGACGAGGCAAGAATGAAACCTAACTAGCCATATAAGTTAAATATTAAACAATTTTATGCAATTATTTACCAAAGTATGTTCATGTAAAAATGCGTATAAATTTAAAACTTTGGTAATTCTCTAGGGGGGGGTAACTACCCCTAAAAAAGGGGCCGAAAAGTCGGGAGGGGTACCAAACGACGCGTTTCAGCCCCCCTAATAACAATCCGGAGGGGGGGAGGTAATATTATTAACCATTTAAAAGTTATGAACAAAAAACTTTTGTTAAATTTCGTTGTTTTCTATGAGCAATTACCACGTCAAAAATGCACTAAATCACCAGTTTCCACTTTTAACACACTACTAAAACGTTTCCGCGTATTATTTTATACAAACCAAATCATTTATTCATTTATTCATTTATTTTATATATTTCGTTAATAAAACAGAGTAAACAAACTTTGCGCCTGCTGAAATTATTATAACCTCAAATCGCTGGTATTGCCACTTTATTTCACATTTCATTTGCGCTATTAAAGTCAGTTTACACTATACACTATACACTTCTTCTTCTTCTTCTTCTTCTTCTTTTTACTTTCATCTAAATAAGATATTGTAACCAAAATATAATAGCAAATTTCGCTATACCATATCATTATTTATTGAAGTATTGATTTTTATTAAAAATTTTCATTATTTATTGAAGTATTGATTTTTATGGAAAAAGCGCCGCAGGCGAAAATTTGTAATAAAAAATCGCGCGATTTTTTATTAAAAATTTTCATTATTTATCGAAGTATTGATTTTTATGGAAAAAGCGACGCAGGCGAAAATTTTTAATAAAAAATCGCGCGATTTTTTATTAAAAATATTCATTATTTATATATATATTAAACGAAAGAAGATACCGAAAAGCATTGAACAGTGCACACATCTCATAAGGAAAAGTGAATTATTACGAAATACTAATACAGTGGCAGCACTATAGCTATTTTGCAATCTCGCATTTCAGCTCGCAAAGATTGTCAACTTCTTTTTAATAACAAAATAATCTATCTAAGGTTGATAAAACTATGTGTTTCTTTAATAAATAAGTTAAATTATATATTTTAATAGTGTTTAAAAAGTGTGAACAGGTGATTTAGTGAATCTTTGTCGGTGTAATTGCCCATCGAAAACAACGAAATTTAACAAAAGTTTTTTGTTCATAACTTTTAAATGGTTAATAATATTATCTCCCCCCCTCCGGATTGTTAATAGGGGGGCCGAAACACGTCGTTTGATACCCCTCCCGACTTTTCCGCACCTTTTTTAGGGGTAGTTACCGCACCCTAGAGAATTACCAAAACTTTAAGGAATTTATCCATTTATCACTTTGGACGAAGACCTCTACTGGGAGAGTTGTTGAACAAACGCTGTTGCGAAGAATAGCCGAAATTTTACATTTGTGTACCGAAAGCGAAAAAAAATAATCAGATTGGTAAATGTAATATATAAATATATATTTAACCTGCTAAAATACTATATAGCGTGTAGTTTTTGAACAAACTTTTATAAATTTTAACTAACTTTTAATGTTTAATTGTGAAAAAAAAACTTTAAATCCTTCATTTTACTCTAAAATTCCTCAATAATTAGCTAGTATGCAAGGAGGTGGCAGCACTAAACCAATCAGCTGTCAATGGTCCACAGCTGTCAGCTGTCATTAAAAATTTTGAAGGGTTGAAAACAAGGCGAATTCACATTTATTTTAATCTGAAAAGTAGAAAGAAGTGCAAGTGCGCATAATACGAGTAAATTTAGCCATTCGCAGCCTAGTGCAAATAAATAAAAGTTATTTTCCAATAACTTATAGAAAAGTACAATTAAAAAGTGTTTGTGATAAGTGATTGGAATAAATAAAATTAACTCAATTTTCCTATGGGCGATTGGTTGGATGCTCGGCTGCTTCGACGATTGCCAGGGCGACCAGTGGCAAGAATTTTGTGCGGAAGTGAAAAACGATAATGAAATTCAACTGAAAATATGTAAATGTGACAATGTTGCTTTGTGATTCTTCGACAGAATAAATAGATATGTATTTTTGTGATATAAAAACACGCATAATTATATAAAGATATTCTGAAAATCCCGAGGCAAGCAAATACAAACTTTGCTGTGCTGCCAGCACCATTAAAGGAGTTCAACATTAATGACCTTTTATCCTATTGCTGGAAATTTCCTTCAGTTCTCAAGCAGTTCTGCTGGAGGTGCACAATTGAACCCGAAAAACTGCCACCCTAAACTATCGCATAGTCTGGCGTTTTTCCAAAAGTGAACTCGTAATCTACACACTTATCTCTGGCATATTTATTTATTGTTCTTTGGTTATATAAATGTCATCGTATACTCCAATTTAGACTGTCGAAAATTTATGCGATGGATATTGTAAACTTAATCAAGACATCTTACGATGATTGTGGATTAATGTTCACTGAATCATGGTACAAGGTGCTGCAAATGGAAATTAAAACGGTGAGTTGACATGTGTGCTTTAATAAAATTGCACTGAGCTCCTGTATAGCTTTTTGTTTTCTTCATTTATTTTTTCATTAGTATTTCAATTTATATCAATACATACGTCGTCCCGATGATGTGAACTTCTTCCATTTTAGTTATGTTTCTATTTGCTTATCAAAAGCACTTGAATAGTGCATACCTATGTACATATATCTTTGTTCGTATGGAACAGGAGCTTATGTCGAAAGGCTGGCTTTAGTATAATGTGGCATTCGCGGCATACGAATTGCGAATGACTCCCTGGCGCCGAGCCGTGGAAGAACTTTTGGCAAATAAACGTGCAAGAAATAGTTCCGATACTAATAAGCCAATATTCTTATTAAGTCTCATCAAAAAATTCCTTGTCGTTTAAATAATAAAGGGAATGCCGCATTATACTAAAGCCAGCTTCCCAGCTACATACATTGGTATATATTTGCATGGTCGAATATGCACGTGCACGTTAAAAGAAATCATATTTTTTTACAAAATTTTTCAAAAACTTAAATCGACATAAACCACATACATGCATAAATATTGTTACTATTGTTATTGTTATTGTTAGGGTTGACTTCGATAAATGCAATATATGTTTACTTTTTCTCATAAAATATCTGCCTTTATGGCAGGTTTAAATTCCCCGTAACTTACCTTACAGAGTAGTTCAAAAATCGTATAAACGAAGCTTTACTTTTGCCTACTAAGTACCTGAAACATTCTTAAATTATAAGTAATCTCAGCATTTGCCGGTATGGGTGCCTAGCAGCCTTCACGCATTTCTCATGGCTCAGTAGTCATTCACCTTGTATGACATGCCTAATAGGTTATACACACAGTGTTGAGAAAAATAATAGAAACAAATACATTTTTTTTTTTTTACCAAAAACTGTCACACTTCAAAAAAAACCTAAATCATTAAAGTAACCGCCGAATGTGACGTAACTATGATTACTTTATTAAACAAAACAAAAAATAAACTTATCAAATCGTAGAATTACGACTATTGTTCTGGCCAACAATGTATGTATGTATACACTATACTAAAAATGTATGTATAGTGCAAACTCGGTATTGTTATTATAACGGCTACCTAACCCAGACGAGACTAGTTTATCATTTAATCGTCAAGATCAAGTAACTAAAAGAAATGAAGTGTTAGTAGAGATAGGCAGTCTACCAGGAAATGCTTGCTCAGCATTATGCGGTATTCACTTATTGGGAGTATCTATGCCTAGACCTGTACTTAGATGGCTTTCTGGCGACATTCAAGCATATCCCCTAGCTTTCAGGAGTGCTTGATTGTGTCATGATTTTAGCTTCACGCTAGTTGCCTTGTATTTATGTATGTTAATCTTTTTTCCGATATCAAAGCTCATTGAAAAGTATTTGTGTTCACGCCTCATCAACTTGCATCCGTTTTTTCCAATAATAAACAAAGGAAAGGAAAAAGTCTAAGTTCGGACGAAGCCGAAAATTATATAGTTATAACTTATAAGTAGCGGTACCACGCCCATTTTATAAAATTCCATAATAATGATATTAGTTTTAAGGAATTGTTGTGAGTATCAATTTTGAGGAAATTAGCGTCCTTAAATTTCGAAATCTCGAAGTTTTAAGCATTTCTGAAATTTATCGTTATATGATAAGTGGTCGTAATTCTGTAAGTCCGATTTCAAGAATTTTCCACGTTTTTGTTTTTATGTGCTGGCGTCGGCCAGCAAATGAAAGAGAATTTTATCGCCTATGTCACTTCTTCGTCACTATTGGAAGTTATCAAAGCGATAGTCGCTTTTCTATCTTCTTAAAGATGTCCGGACGCAAATATTGGAAGTTAATTTAAGTAAAATTATACACATTTTTTTTCTCAATTGTTTTTGATTTTTCAATTAACGTGCAATATCATATTCCATGGGGAAATTAAACCATTATCATTATTGTTATTATTATTATTTATAGTTTCACCATTATCATATTCGAATAACAAATAATAATTTTAATATTT
>NW_023459329.1:0-5536 GCF_013731165.1 Rhagoletis pomonella | reverse complement strand
CGTCTAACATCCGAAGTGGTTCGCAAACAGCTCGGCATGCACATATTCGAACCCAGCAACGAATATCGTATGACCTCTTGGCTAGCGCAGCAGGAAGATCGCAATACCATCACTCTATATCAGTGTGACTCTTCTCTCAGCGCTTGGACACAACGTTGCATGCGCCAAGCGGACGTCGTACTTATCGTGGGACTTGGTGATCATGCGCCAATCGTTGGTAAATTTGAACGAGAAATCGATCGTTTGGCAATGCGCACACAAAAGGAGCTCGTACTGCTTTATCACGAGTCGATTAATGCGAAACCGAAAAATACACTGCAATGGCTGAATGTCAGGCCCTGGGTCACCAAACATCACCATTTGCAGTGCCCTAAGCGCATGTTCACGCGCAAAAGTCAATATCGCATTGTAAGTGAAACTGCTAGCATCAACAGATTTATTTACATACAAAAAAATGTACAATCAAATTTTTTTTTATATCTCACAGAACGATCTGTACAGCCGTGTATTAATGTCCGAGCCAAATATGCATTCGGATTGTTCGCGCCTGGCACGTTGGCTGACTGGTAACTCAATCGGGTTAGTTTTAGGTGGCGGCGGTGCACGCGGTGCTGCACATATCGGTATGTTAAAGGCTATACAAGAAGCTGGTATACCGGTAGATATGGTGGGAGGTGTTAGCATTGGCGCGCTAATGGGTGCACTCTGGTGTTCGGACCGTAATGTAACAGCCGTTACACAGAAGGCTCGGGAATGGTCAAAGGTGTGTAGTTGCTGCAACAATTAAAAACAATTATAATTAAACTAATTAACTTACTTTTGCTTTGCATTGCATTTTTTTTTTTGCAGAAAATGACAAAATGGTTCCTGCAATTGCTCGATCTCACTTATCCAATTACATCGATGTTCTCTGGACGTGAATTCAACAAAACCATTCGTGATACCTTCGGTGATGTGGCCATTGAGGATTTATGGATTCCGTATTTTACACTAACGACTGATATTACCGCAAGCTGCCATCGCATACACACAAATGGTAAGTTGATTTTGCTTCTACATACGCGCGCTTCCCCTCTTTAACCATCATTTCATGCTAAACACAAATAGAATATAAATATTTATGAAAGTTTCTAGTGGCTTTCGCAAACACAAGTAGGATGTGAGCGCTGGCGTTTCCCATTTCTTTATAATTTTTTTTCTTAATTTTAATTTTTGTGTTTGTATGCGGTTATTATTTTTCTTTAAAGTTTTTATTGCAAAGTCTTTTTTGCGTTAAAAAAAATATATATTTGATGTAAAATTTTATCCCACCATCTTATTTAAACCAGAAGACCTAAGTGCGACTACTTATGTTTCAATCGTGAAAAATTGGCAGAACTCACTTTATATAAGATTTTCATGTTTGACATATTCTGAGATTTTTACATTCCGATATTTTATACGTCATAGTTCTGTTGTATGCCTATATCTTGTTATATTAGCATAACGCATTGATAAGCCGTTGGAACTTCACGTACAGTGAAAAGGAAAGCTTTCCTTCGAGAAATAGTAAAAAAAAATAAATATAAAATGCCGCCATTTTGTATGCAAAATCCTAGTAAAGTAGATTAATATTTATCGATACATGTACATACATAGTTTTGCATGACTTGTAAACATACTCAGTTTTCATATTAAATTAAAAAAAAATAATAATTTTAAAAAATGTTTAAGAATATTTTCTAAATTGAGGATGTTTTTAAAAAATGCTGCTTTTGATTCATTTAATAGAAAAAATCGTATTAAATTGTACGGTAGCATTTAACAATTAATTGTTAATAACTTTTTTAAACAATTAACAAGATAATTGAAAAATTAATTGATTAACGCCCAACACTGCTATGAGGCATGGTGTAATAATAAAAGGTATCGTCAGTAGCGACGTGTTTGTTGTAATTTTGACAAGTTCGAGACGCTTATTTGCAGTGTTGCCTATTCTCCTTTATATACTACTATTATTTAGGAAAATAGTATCTAAAATACTACATTTTAGTAACTCGTTTCATCGCGATTTTTTTTTTAGAAATTAGTGCTTTTATAACATCATTAATAATTAAAATTGCTGGATTTGTCAAATTTTTGTCAACAAAATGTTAGTAAATAAAAGATATCGTGGTTACCAAAGACTTAAACAAAAATCGTATGGAAAGGCATTTTTAATATTAAATAACTTTTGCTACATTATCATAGTATTAAGTTAAATGAACAGTTGATGCACTAAAGTGATTACTTGCTAAAATAAAGAATTCAATGATATTTGTAGTATTTATGTGTTTTAATCTATTTAAAAAAATCATTACAAGCCTTCTAGGAAATTGCCTCATTTTGCGATTCCTTTTTTTTTTTAGTCCTATTAGTGTGGAGCTTAACAAAAACACATATTCATACTTGAAACTCCGTAACTATATATGTAGTTGTTTTGAAGTAATATGCACAAATGGGTAAAATTAGGAAATAATTAGTACATTTTCTACTACCTTATAATGCGTTGCCGGCATAGGCGTCCCGAAAAAGTAAGGTTAAGTTATTGACGACACCTTTTATTATTACATTATGGCTTTGAAGAACAGGCTATGAGCTCAACCAGCCACCGACGTAAAATCGTAGACCATATCGGCTGATACAACCTACCTTATGGGATTTTCGTGTTAACGAAAACTTACTACCGCTTGACGGTGACGTTGCCGTTGCTTCTGCCTCTCTCTATCAGCAGCAATTTGATATGTTGATACGTTGGTGGCTGGTTGAACCATATGTCGTAAGAAGTAACATAATTACACGTCGCTTATTTACTTAAAAAAAAAAAAAAACAAAATCGGGAAAAACGGCTCTAAAGTTTTCAATTCACATATCGACTGCTGAGTGGAAGATTCGACCTATTTCGGCAGCCAGGTCGAAAACACTCTATCTCAAACAACTTTTCAAAATTTGGTTAAAGAACGCCCTATTTCAGAATTCGTTTCGAAAAACGCCCTATCTCAGCTGCCGATTCAAAAACGCCCTATGTCAGTACATTTTCATTTTGAAGTGAGATAGGGCGTTTTTGAACCGATCTTCCACTCAGCAGTCGATATACAGTTATTACTCCCATAGTAAAAATGAATACATATTTTTTTCTAGTGAGGCACTAGTAATCGATACAGCTATGAAATTTTTACACAACATAGAAGAAGATGTAGCGGTACTCTCTGCATACTCAACTAAAAATTTATATTTTTTTGGATTATGTCACTATTGAAATGAAATGAGCGATACGTACATATATGTATTCATAATAGGGCGGTCATTAAAATATCAACGTCATGTGGCATCCATTTATTTTGGTTCTACATATAAAACACAACATTTTGAACAAATTTTTAAGGGGTCGCTACCAGGATTTTAAAGAATTAATTTTTTTTTTTTACTCAGCGATTTTAGGAATGTATATGAACATATTTGAATAATATGCCAAATTTATCAGCTTTCAAGTCAAACTTTTGTCGAATTTTTGTGATTTAAAAACAAAAAATCAAACCCTGGTTGGGACCTCTTATTTTTTTAGTTGAAATGTTCGTGAATGTCTTTATTTTGTACGAAGAACAAACTAAATGGGTTCCTCCCTAATACATACATATACGTATGTGTATGTATGTGCGTAAATTAGTGAAAATTGGTCAAGCCTTAGTAAAAAAAAAAACTCAACTACACTAAATTGTATCTACCGAGTCTGTAACTGGTAAATTTATTTGTCGATAATACTGAATAGCTGTAGCATTTTATGATAACCAAATATAAGGAACTAATTATTTACGTGGATATTTGGAATTTTTGTAACACGATTTTTCGGTAAAAAGAAGCTGTTACCTTCATCACATATACATACATACATACATATTTCGAAAATATTTAATTTAAAAGCGACTTATAATATTTGGTTGACATTAAAAACAAACCACATAATAAAATACATAATCACTTTTTATTGTTTAAAACAAATTCAATTAATGTCTTGATGTGATGTCCCTTAATGGCTGTATGAATTAATTTTGGCGTAAAATTTAAGAAAAAAATATATTATTTTAGCATCGCCTGCACACATACATATATTATCCCAATCCCCACTAAGCATCCATACGTTCGCTCCAATAAACTCGAATTCATCTAAAAAAATTTACGCACACACATTATACCGTTACACTTAAATTAAACAGGATCTCTTTGGCGTTATATACGTTCATCTATGTCGCTCAGCGGCTATATGCCGCCATTGTGCGATCCAAAAGACGGGCATCTCCTGCTGGATGGCGGATATGTTAACAATTTGCCAGGTAAATAGTGAAAAAAAACAACAACTACAAAAATTGGGTGTGTGTGTGTGTTTGTTTCTTGGCATCATATTTATTTTTTATTTGCTCAAAAAGCATATTTTGGTAAGATTCATTTTTTTAAGAAAGAAAGAGAGAAAACAAATGCAGAGTGGAAATTTTCTTATGATGAATTATAGTGTAGTCATCAAGCCACATATATGTATGTACATATGTATGTACTACATTACATATCTCTTTTCGACTCAATGATATTTGAGTATGGTTGTTATTATTCTTGTTGCTTGTTTTTGTTAGTTTCAGGCGTAGCTGAAATCTTGCGCTGTTTTGCGTAAAATAATGTGACTTTACTTATGTATGTAGTTTTCTGAGCTGTTCAGTGTCTTTTGATGGTAGAATTAGAGTGAAGTTTGCTTCTGTCATATTTTAGTTTTTGGTTTTTATTTGTGTGCATGCTTTAGCTGTAGGACTTCAGAGGATTGTAAGTAAGTATAAAGAATATTAATAAAAATGTATTACTTCAACATAATCCCCCCACATCGATTCTATGTCGATCCAGTTCTCAACTTTTCCAACTTTATTTTAACATAATTTGCTTTCTCATGCCAATACAAAACATAATTTTCGTTTTAAAATCGTGGTGTAAAAAACTCAGAATGTGTTTTCGTAAAAAACTTTATCTGTTAACCTTTCTTATATCTGTTAAATCATCTCTAAAAAGCCATGATTGTGAAAAATTACATAAACTACACATACACTAAAGTAATTACAAAGGTCCACAGGTCCTTTCCTTTGCTGGAAGAACTTTTTTTTTTGGGCTATGTATGCAGAATAGCCGTCATAAAAATGAAAGTAAAACGATCCCTCATTGATCAAAGTAAGGTTTGATGGAAACTATATTCTCTGGATTAAATTTTAAAACTATACTTGTTGAAAAATTTCAAAGTCGTTTTTTAGTTATGAAGTTCTTCCAGCAAGCGATCGATATGGCTGCCGCGGTTGATAACAAGTGAAATATAATTATCTATTCATTGAAATTTAAGAATTTTTTGCGTAGTCTAAGAATTTTTCTTTAGAATTGTTAAATTGGCTCTGGTTTTCAAGATATTTGGGATTAAAAGTGTCAAAAAAAGGCATTTTAGTTATTTTTGAACTTCTACGAGTTGAAATGAATGTTAATAAATGCTTAA